>NC_028452.1:3538206-3838206 GCF_000263155.2 Setaria italica | reverse complement strand
AAACATGTCGGAGCGGGCCGGGCCGGGAGTGGAAGCGCTCATAATTCATCATTTCCGGCCCGCCCTCTTAATGCAGGCACGAAGATGATTCCCCTATGTATTTAGCCGACACAAATCCTTGCTCAATTATGCACTGCAATACAGTCATCATGGCATTATCGCATAGCAGTAAATGGTGGAAATCCTTCAGGCACGTTTGGATCTCAGTGTCCGCACTATAAAACACCCCATGCACGCAGCTAGCTCGCAAACAACACGTCCAAGAAGCACCCAGAGGCAGCTCAGGCAATGGCAGCGCACAAGAAGAACGCCGCCACAACTTCCGCCGGCGCGGCAGCGCTCCTCCTGCTGCTCCCGCTGCTGCTGATGCTCTCCTCCTCCACCACGGCGGCGGCGGCGCGCGTTCCGGCTGGAAGGACCCCTCCCTTCCCCCACGATCCCATAATCGTCTACCCCATGCCACCGACCCAGCCTCCGGCCCCGACCCCGGCGATGACGGCACGCCGGCCGGTCGGAAGGACCCCTCCCTTCCCCCACGATCCCATAATCGTCTACCTGCCGCCGCCAAACCATCCTCCGACCCCGACCCCGGTGGCCGAGGCGCCCAATATTATTCACGTGCCCTCCGGGCAGCCCGGCGTGGGCGTGTCGCCCCCGCATGTCTACTAGCCATCAGTGCTGAGAGAAAACGTTTTTATCTGACGAATAAGTATATACATATGTAGCAAAATCGTTCATGTTTTCATCTTGGAACATATAGCAAGATCTTTGTTTCGTACAGATTTATCCTTTGTCCCGTGGCAAAACTTAATTTTGATCGGCAGCTAGCTAGTGGTGCGAGTGGATCCCAGATAGTATTTTTCTAATTCGGCTGATTAATTATATAAAATTTTATTCTAGTTTATTTTTCAAGATTTTAGGTCTATCCAAAATGATCAGGACAAACTTTTTTTTTTGCATGCCTATTAGTAAGCTGAGCGATCAAGCCTTTGCTTTTGTAAGGTGGCGCGGTTTATTTTTAGACCGCAGCAACCGCCGCACTCCACTTCGAGCCATCTGACAAGCGACCACTATGCTATATATAGCCGCAGCTCCATGCAACACAAGTTGTTACACAACCGAGCACCGCACCGATCAGATCCATAGAAGCTCAGCCACGGGCAGCGAGCTCCAACAATGGCTACGCACAAGAGCTCCGCAACACACGCCGCCGCGGCACTCCTCCTCCTCCTGATGCTGTCCTCGACGGCGGCGTCGGTGGCGCGCCAGTTAGGTGGAAGAAGCGCCGTCATCTATCCCTTCCCTGACTCTCCCCCGCCGCAGAAGAAAGGAGACACATCGCCGCCGCCTCTGCGAGTGACGACGCCGGCGGCTCCGTCGCCGTACATTATCCAAGTGCCCTCCGGGCGCCCTGGCGGGCGCTACCCGGATACGCCGCCACCGCAGACCTACTGGCCGTCGGCGCCGGGCAATTAAGCCGTAGGGTGACTGAATGTTTTGAGGAATAATAAGAGTTTCTTAAGGTTTATCCTTGTGGTTATCACTGTGTGAAAACTGTCCTTGGCATAGCGGTATGTTGTAAGCATGCATTCAAGCGCGCAAAAGAATTGTGATTGCTGTTTTGTCCATCAGTTGCTCTTCAAGTCTGAAAGTTGATGCCAGCGTGTGATTGATTTTCATTGTTGGACCTTTAACGTGGGAATGGCCCAACATATGACGTCCTCGGACCAGATTAGCTGCCATGTATGTGGGCCCGTCTTGCTTCCATTTCCTTTTTGGGCCACAGATCACAAGCCAGGAAGGGCCGGCCGTAAACATTTTCACGACCGGCCCAGCAATGCTCAGAATTCGGATCAAGCCTGGTCTATGTTGTTGTTTCTGGAATTGGAGTTGGTGGAACCAGGGAGTTTTGCTTAAGGTTTTGGAGTGGAGCTGAAAACATGGAGTGCTTCCGAATACGTTCGCGGGAAACAAATTAGAAGAACGTGCATCTGACCATTGTCTTTAGAGTGAACCACTTAGTTTCCTTTATGTGAGAATTCAGGAAAAAAAATTCAAGGACCCTGACGTATTTTACTAAATAAATTATATCCTTGAACGAGCTATAAAAATTAAGCTAATTGCATCCATTTGATCTTGTAAATTAAACTAAGCTGGATGATTGTTTCTTAGTGATATCATACCTATTCTTTTTTATTTATTCTTTGATAAATGTTTGAGACCAATTTGTGATTAGCGAGAGTTGCAAAATCATAACTCATTTTTAAAGGCATTGGTAATGTAAGTTTCGTATAGCCAATCTTTGTAATTTTGAACGTACTTGTTGCAGACCTTTGTAAAATGTTAGTGGTACAATTTCGAACATATTGGTCGGAAAGTCAGATCTCAAATCATACCTATATATATTGGTCTGTATAAATTTTGGATGTGAATGGTTGTGATATCACAAGTATGTTCAACAATGACACGCAATTGTTTACAGGGTACAACTTGGACATGCAATTCTTGAAAAAAGTATGTGGGATTTCTTATTAAAAACCTTTTTCACGGTCAACCTATTACCAACATTAGCCTTGCACTGTCAATCTATGTAACACTTTTATATATATCGGTGGTCAAAGGCAAAAGGATTTGGCTGATGGAAATATGAAACAACTTATATATTTGCAGCAAGGGAGAATAACACATATTGATATCAAGTTATAAGATGTAGTAAACAGTACTAGCTGAAGACCTGAAGTTATGTTTCGAATATTAGAAAAAACTAAACAAAGGAGAAACAAAGGGAAACTATAAATAACGAGCACTAAAATTCATTCCAAAATAATCGATCGTCCTGCTAGACACTGCTAGTTTTAGCATCTCTCGCTCAAACCAAACATTAAATCACCTCCTAGTTTAGCCGACGCAATAATCGATCCATGCTAAAGTTAAGCATCGCGCTTGCCAAACTAACCCACTCAATTTCAAGCAGTAATCAAATCGAGACAGCGACTGGACACTATATATAACCGCCCCCCTTGAGCAGAGTTTGCACAACTCATCCAAGAAGCATCGATCGATCGAAAGAAGCTCAGGCTAAGCCAGCTGCTACCGACAATGGCGGCGGCCGGGCACAAGAGCAACGCGACGACGACGACGCCGGCCGCCACGGCGGCGCTCCTCCTCATGCTGCTGCCGCTGATGCTCTCCTCCACGGTGTCGGAGGCGGTGCGCAAGCATCCTGGTCATGGCAAATGGGAAGCCCCGATAATCTACCCGACGCCGCAAACCCCGTGGAACCCGCCGATCGTCTACCCGTCGCCGATCAAACCTCCTCCACACTCCGGTGGGCGCCTGGACATGGACTTGCCCGCCGATCCGTAGATGAGCGGGCACCGGCAGCGTTGCCGGAGGACCCTGCCGACTTGTCGTCGGCGCTGAGGAAGCCGTAGGATGACGATCGAGTACATGGTTTATGAGCAATAATATTTGTCAAAATGATATCGGAAGGGTGATGACTGATGTTTCTGTGAGACTGTGATAATAAGAAATATATCCAACATCTTTTCTGTGAACGTTCCTGAGCACGTGTTTCATTAAGAAGAAGAGCAGAATTATAATGACGCATACTAAAATAAAATCTTATAACACAATTACAAGATGTCACGCATGCAGTAACAGACGATCTCTAGCATAAAAACAGAAAACCCCACTCACCCCACACCTAAACACGTAACTAAAGGAACAACCGATACAACTGAAAACTACGACCCATACAACTGACAACATGCAAGATTAAAAAAAACATCGAAAAGAAGACTGCCTACAGAAACTACCAAACAAGCAAAACAACGCAGAGGTCGCCGGTGTTAGAGCATTCTATGGAAGGAGAGCAAGAGATCATATCTAAAGTGAGCTTGCCGAGTCGCTCAAGATCAGGGCTACGGATATCTTGCCCAAGCATGGTGGTTGTCCTTAAAGAGGCTTAGTGCTTAACTACATTTTGGCTCGGTCTTGTTTTTTGAGAGTTTTTCTTTTAAAATGCTAGAGGTGTGACTTTTAATTAAAATTGGTTGAGTGCAATTTTTTTAAAGAGGCCAGCATAGGATTTATTTTTTCTGTACTATGAGCAACAAATTTGTGAGCTTATATATGCTCATGATATCATTGATTGAACGAAATTGAAAACTATTCATCTGTAGTGTATGTGCAGGAAAATATCAATCTCGTGCTAGTGGGCCGAGCCATAACGATCTAGAGCCGCAAGATCTTAGGCCCAAAAAGCTGCAATATGTTCATTCTGCATCTAAGAACATGAAGATTATAGAAATCAATTAAAACAATCTTGATGGGATCTATATATATCCTAAAATCTTGCATCGATTATAAAAAATAATCCATCTACAAGATTATAAGAATCTCACTGTCTCACTCAACCCTACAATTTGGAGATTATTTAGAGAGTGAGAAAAAGGGATGGGCAACATGCACAACACGACAACCATCACCAGAGTGCTGGCGGCGCTGCTGCTTCTGCTTCTACTACCGGCAGCGGCGATGCCCGTCTCGCTGGCATCGGCGGCACGTTCCAATACCCCCACCCCGCCGCCGTCTGCCCCGCCAGCGCCGGCGACTGGTGTCGAGCTGCTCGAGGTTTTCGTCATTGCCGGTGTGCTGGTGAAGAAGGTTGTTGCTTCTTCTTCCAAAGCGCCAGGCGCCGCGACGTCTGGCGACGGCTCCCGGCCGTTGCCGGGAAGTTTGGTGAGCCGGCGCGGCTTGGCGGCGAGAAAGGTCATCCCTCCCTCCGGGCCTAGCGAGGGGGGCAACAGCTACAGCTTCCAACCGCCGCCTACATGATGCTTGCTGGCATGCGCGCGTGAGCCAAGAGGCGTGTTTCTGGCAGCGTGCATTTATGCATCCTAGGCTTGTTATTTGTTGAGCTTGTAAGATTCTTGTCATTTCTTGGTCATGGCAATTGGTAATTACTCGAATAAAAGTTCCAAAATTTCTGTGACGTTTTCCTCTCGATCGGAAGTCGGCGAGTTCTCATTCATAACGTCAGTTTGTCGCAGGCAAATTAATTGTTGTGTCCTTGTCTTTTGAGTTTGAGGTTGAGAGAAAGAGGTGAAATGAGTATCAAAATTCAAATCTTGTACTACGCAGGAGTATAATAATAATGATGATGATGATGATGATGATGGGGAATGTTTTCATGACAAAACCATTAATATTATTTTAAATTGTTCCGCATGCTAAATATACACCCTCCGTTTATCTTTATAAGGCGCACATGCATATCAAGATTCAAACTTTGCTATTTTTGACAAACAATTTAACTAATAATTTTTTATTTTTATGATGTAAACTTGAAATGGTTGGATTTCTAATCAAATGTACTCTCTAAAGATTATAAGTTTATAAACTAAAAAATATAATATAAAAAAATTAATGGTCAAAGTGTAATTTGGAAGACCGTACCATGTCATATCACATCTTATAAAAATAAACGGAGGGAGTAATAGTTTATTTTTATTTAGGGGTATTGGTCACTCCCTCCATTCCAAATTGTAGGTCGTTTTAACTTTTTTAGGTGCATACATGTTTGTATGCACCTAGACCTACACTATATTTAGGTACATATAAACATCTATACACCTAGAAAAATCAAAACGATCTACAATTTAGAACGGAGGGAATACTTGTCAAAGTTAGTGACTGCACGTGTTCTATATCGATATTGTTTGAGAATAGAGGAAGTAGATCGACGGATCTAGCCACAATGCTCAAATAAAGTTTTTTTTAAAACAAAACAAAGTAGTAAGTGTGTGCTTGAAGAGAGCCTCTCGCATTTTTTATAATTAAGGAAAAAGTCTATTTTTGACCATTCAACTATTGCCTCCATTTGAGTTTAGCCATCCAATTCCAAAACTAGGAATTTTCGACCACCCAACTGCAAAAACCATTCACAATTGACCATCTAGCTATTTTAAAAGGTGGTTTTGCTGATGTGGATGACACGAGGCACTAGGCCTACGTGTCAGGCACTCTTCTTTTCTCCTATCCTCTTCTCAAGCTCCACAGTCCCATCGGCCCCCTGCCCTCCTCACCAGTAGGGCCACCGCCGCCGTACATCATGCCGAGCTGTTGCCGTACACCGCTACCACCGTCCTAACCCACGTCGAGCCCAACCCGCGGAGTTCCCTGATTTACCCCCTCCCACCATCCTCCGATTAATGCTCGCGAGATCCGATCCCTACAAGGAAAGAAACCCTTCCTGAATCGCAGAGTTTTGATTACTTTTGGTGTTTCCACTCCCATCATTTTTTGTAGGTTGATCGGAGCCTAGGGATTATAGCAGTGTTTCTGTTCTCCAGGCGGTCGAGGGATAGAGAGGGAAGGAGATGGCGCCGCCTCGCCGTACGTGTTGTCGTTGTTGTTGCTGGTGCTCTCCATCCTGGAGGTCTTCCTCCTCGCACTGCGCCTCATCCCACTACAAATGCTCCCGGCCATCCCGGATGCTGACGAGATAGAGGACCTCGCGCTCTTCCACTGCGTCGTCCTCCTCTCCTCCGCGCCCGCCTCCAAGGTCGCCGCGCTTGCCACCGACCCCGTCAGCGCTGCCACCCCTGTCGGTGTTTTAGACCCGGCAACCTACCGAGGGGTATCCCGAGGTAGTAGATTGGTTGGTGGGGGATCGCCGGACCTAGAACTCGGAGGTAAAAGTCAGGACACAAGATACAGATTTATACAAGTTCAGGCCGCCAGAGTAGTGTGATACCCTACGTCCTATTTGGGGTGTTGTATATTGCGCTCTGCGCTTGGATGTTGTTTTGTGTTGAGGATTTGTTCCTCTGTTGTAGTTCTATGAGGTTTTCGCCTCTATTGGTCTGAGCTGCCGATCTAGATACCACTGCCCTCCTTTATATACTTCAGAAGGCGGGATTACTAGTCGGTTACAAGGAGGAGTCCTAGTAGGATTACAAGGTATGAGTCTAATAGGATTACAGAGGAATCCTAGTAGGAGTTCGTCTTCTTCCTTCCTTACGGGTACCGGGGATCTATCCCAGACAACCACCTCCTTCTTTGGCTGCTACGGGAGGAAGAAGAGGCAACAGCCCAAAATGGCGTTCCTCTTCCCTACCAACTCCAACATTGTCTTCGCCCCGCTCTAGAGAAGTTGTTCGCCAGTCACCAGCACGCCTCCGCCACGCTCATCTCCTCCGCGCACTGCCAACTCACCACCGCCTGCTGGATGACCCAGCTGACCACTTCTTCGTGCTGCTCTCCCAATCCTGCTTATCGTGGAGGTAGACAACGGCGGCCCCACGAGGGGTGGACGGTGGCGGTGGCGGTGGCGGCTCAGCACGGCGGACGGTGGCGTCGGTCCTACGGGTGAGAAGGGCAAGCGGCCAGCGGAGCTGTAGATCTTGAGAAGAGGAGAGAAGAAAGAAAGAGGATTTGACGTGTGGCCCTATTGCCATGTGTCATTCACATCAGCAAAATTATCTTTCAAAACAGCTAAATGGTCAATTGTGCATGGTTTTGGAATTGGATGGCTAAATTCAAACGGAGGCAATAGTTGGATGGTCAAAATAGACTTTTTTTTCTAATATTAAAGGTAGCGCGACAGTGCCGATTCTAGTATACTAGAGAAATTTTCACTCCATGCAAATGTGTTCTAGTGATCTCATCTGTCACTAATAATGTCGCGCTGGAGTGAACTCACTTACCATCCATATCCACCTTAGTAAATTACAGTGTGCATACATCAGGTCGTGTTGACATTGCTCAACATGCACTTGTAAAATGAAGCAACTCATAAATGAGTGCCAAAACATTCATAGCTTGGGCATATACATGTGGGTCCAAACTTCCATCCACCACAGTACTCCTACACAAAGATCACACAACACCATGGCTAGCGGTAAGAAGACCATTGCCGGAGCCACCGTACCACCAGTTGTGGTAGCGGCGGCGGTGTTGGTACTGCTAGTGACCACACTGGCACACTCCTAACGACGACGGGGGTGGATGCTCGGCCTTGCTTAGACCAGCATTCCCTACCGCCGCAATCTCGCACCCACATCAACTCACGAGTGATGTAGGAACTTACCTCTCCACCACTGCTGAGCTCCGGAACGTCCAATGACCTATCGCCTCTGTTGATGGCGCAAGAAGTGTTTGTGAAAGCCTTGCCACGAAAAATGATACCACCCTCCAGCCCTAGCAACGGCTACTTCGACGACTCGCTGCCTATGTCGACGGCGCAGGGCATGATTGGGAAAACTTTGCTAGGAAAGATCATACCGCTCTCCGGGCCTAGCAACAACTATTTTGATGACTCGCCTCCTATGTTGACGGCACATGGGGCTGTTGGGAAGACCTTGCCACTGAAGATCATACCACCCTCCATACCCAGCGGCGACAGTTCCAATGACTCACCGCCTATGTCAACGGAGCAAGACCTGATTGGGGCGAAGACCTTTCAATCGAAGATCATACCACCATCCGGACCTAGCAATGGTAGATCTGACGACTTACCGCCGCCGCTGAATGCCATGTAACTTTCAAGAAGGATCATGAATAATAAGTGCCCAATTTTAGTTTCTTTTTGTGTCATCTACTCTGAAATTTATTAAGCCTACTTACCAGATCCAACGCCAGACGTCTCTCGTTCTTCACTTCTTCCTCTCCGAGAAGCCTCTGATTTTTTTTCAAAATCTAAACCAACAACACAAAAGAGATAGCACATAACAGATTTTTTGCCGAGCTGCGGCAAGTTGGTGAGAAGTTTCCATGGGATCTGGGGTTCGAAACATTGAGAGTGATCGATCGAGAATGTGTCATATGCTTGTATGTTTGTATTTATGTTCACTATTTATCTCGTAATTTTGTATGGATTGCATCAAAAAGTAGGAAAAATTGTACCGAAATTTCACTAACAAGTACCCTTTTTATTTTCTGCGGAAATTTCACTAGAGTACAACTTCGAAGTGCATTACATCGCAAAATAAACATAGGTCGTCTACCACTTGCATGTCCATACTTAAAGTGCATCATTACATGACAACATAATAAAAGTCTCACAGTAGAAAATATTGTTCATAAATAAACCATAGAACTAGAAACTAATTATGACTACTGAGTGCAACGAGGCCACTTTCCCTTCCTCAAGGCATCGGGATCCTCCTTAATCGCTGCTTTCACTCGGTGTGCACGCTCAAGCTTCTTCTCCCTCTCCTTCCTGTTCGCAGCAACACGCCTCCTTTACTCCTCTTCCTTGTGCTCCTTTTCTGCAGCCTCCTCTCTAAGCCTGTTCTTCATCATCTCCTTCCTCTCTGCATCCTAGCGCAACATATACTCCAAAAACTCCTTGTCTTTAGGATTGATCTCAGTGTCGATCCACTGCTCAAAATCACATAGCGGTGAAGGGTTCTACAACAAATGCAATTGTTATAAAACAAAAAAAATATGGACAATAATTATAAGACAACAACAATTCCTTACCAACTTGTTAATGCGGCGCCGACGAAGTGTAGGTTCAAACGCAAAGTTGGAACACATCCAATACCTTTGCCTATACGTGCCATGTTCATCGGACTTGGCTACCTTGCAAGGATCACCGCAAAAGCACATAGGCACTGGAACACCACTAGGCAGAGGCAATGGATCGAAGGCATTTCCGATCAGCTTGGCGCCATAACTACAATTTAGTTTATTTCGTTGTAAGAACCAAATGCACCTAACAATAAACCTACAATTAAGGTTTTTCATTTGATCCACAACAATGAACACATAACATAACTACATGCGCTGGGGTTACCTTAGTTTCCTAGCTTTTCCACGTCTCGGCATCCTACGTTTGCATGAAACACTAAGTTAAAAAATGCAACTAATATATAGCGAATCGATGTGAAAAAAAATTACGAGGGAAAGAGGATACCTTGCTCTTCAAGATCCATGGATCAAATGAAAGTTTTCTAAGCTAAAATGTCGATTCGTAGTATAGGGCGAAGTAGGGAGAGTAAAAACTCGAGAGAGTGAAGAAGGATGAGGAGGAAGTTTCGGGTAGGAAGAAGGGGCGGTGCCTTATGTAGGAGGCTTGGCACTAGCTTGGCGCCATGTCAGTTGCCCGGTCAGCGGTGACGGTGGGGACCTTGGCGCCATGGAGGCTGGCGCCAAGACGTTGTAGCTTGGCGCCAGTGGTTGGCGCCAAGCTAAGGGTCCATTTTTGGAATTGGTTCCGCCAGGCTCTATTTGTGAAAATATTTCGCGAAAAGGGTTAAAATAAAAAAAGTCGGGGCTCCTGCGCGTACACAGCCGACGCGGTGGTGGGCCGGGGTCGGTCCGGTTGTCTAGCGCCGTGTAGGCCTTATTTTGTGAAAATATTTCGCGAAAAGGGTTAAAATAAAAAAAGTCGGGGCTCCTGCGCGTACACAGCCGACGCGGTGGTGGGCCGGGGTCGGTCGGGTTGTCTAGCGCCGTGTAGGCCTTATTTTGGGCCACAAATGGAACTCGCTACGGGGGCTAATCTCCACAAGCTTCGGCCCATATTAATCTCAACCGTCCAAGCCACGATCCGACGGCGGAAGCTCGAAGTGAACCGCAGCCTAAAACCCTTCTTCTTCCTTTCGTCTTGGTCCTCCCCGCAGCGCCCACCAGGCCACCACCCCCTCCGGCCTCCGCATGGCTCTCCTCAAGAACTCCGTCCTGCTCCAGGGTCTCTCTCTCCTCCCCCTCCCATTTTCGTCTGGTGATCTCGTTGTACCCAGTGTCCCATGATCTCTAGACTCACCTCTGGGTATTGGCTGCGCAGGAAGGTTGCGCCATGCGGCGGCGGCGGCGTTCACGGCGCGGCGCGGAGCGGCGACTTCGACGGAGGAGTACCAGCGCCGGAACTACGCCGAGAACGCCTCCGAGTACAACACGGTCATGGGGTCCCTCGTCGCCCAGCGCAGGCAAGGAAATGTTGGTTTTCGGTTCTTGGTATTCCAGTTGCGCGCCATCTGTTCGACGCATTGCCGAGCTGGGGCATTTTTCTTGAGATGATCTAGTTTAGTTTCTGTTGTTGCGTTGACGATGTACCGTGGAGGGCGAGCATGCTTTTGCTTACATTTTTGTGTTGTTGGCTTCATGGGCATGTGAAAACTATGCGCGGTGTTCTGCAGCTGTACGCCAGTGTATCACTTTATGCATGAGGATTCTCAATACTAGCTCAGGAAGCCTTCTTGTTTGGTGGCATAGCCATCCTTGCACGATGTCAGCGAGCTCCATGCCTGATTTTTCTTAATTTAGTTGTGCAGCTGCACTATTTAGGTATCATAGGTCTCCATGCCTTTTTGGACGGCCTCCTGTATGTAAGCCTATTCAGTTCTTAGCCCTTAAGGGTATCCGTAGCTTCTAAGATATTAATTTGCATGTCTGCCATTTTCTTATAGTTGTTTTCATATAGCTTTAAGCAAACTACTTTATGTAAGATATTAATTTGCATGTCTGCCATTTTCTTATATTTTTTTTCATATAGCTTTAAGAAAACTACTTTATGTACTATGGTTTTGTCATTTTTCTGTGCCTATGCCTATCTTGAATTTCTGTTTCAGTAGGATGACAGCTTGTCAGAAACCAATGTTTACTAAGCATGTATACTTTTGAAGTTTAATAATTGCACTCATTGTTTTAGGCCCTACCTTCTGCGTGATGCTTATGATGACATGATGCTTGACGGCGTGCAGCCTGTGCGGGACACATTCCACACACTCATAGTCGGTACTATGAAAGGCAGCCGACTACAAGATGCACTCTACTTCCGTGATCAGATGAAAGAAATGGGCTTGCAGCCTGATGTTAGACCACTGATTTCTTTGAATTCATTCTCTCTCTCTCTCTCTCTCTCTCTCTCTCTCTCTCTCTCTGCGGTTCCTTTTTGCCTTTTTGGAGATCATTAGTCTGATGTTCTTAAGTTTTCCAGGTTAACATTTATAACTTCCTGATCTCCACTTGCGGAAAATGCAAGAACTCAGATGCAGCAATCATGGTTAGTTATTTTCGTGTACCTGAATGCTAACTGAGTTTCTTTCATTACCTTACTTGAACTGCTTTTCTTTTGTTCTTTATGCTCATGGATGCTCTCGTTTTTCTACATGTAACAAAGCTTTTAGAAGAAATGAAGGCGCATGGCGTTAAGTTGAAAGGAGAAACCTACATTTGTCTGTTGAATGCACTTGCAGCAACAGGGCGAACTGATCAAGTGTAAGGCACTCTGCTTTGCAGTATTTATTTGCTCAAACAGTTTGAATGCTGCAACAGTTGACATTGAACCATGGTATCACTTGTTCCATGCCATTTATGGCCTTTGACCGCACTTAGCATAATGATTCGAAGTATTTTACCAAATCAGATACAAAGTAGTTAAACATATTAACCAAGGCGTAACAGACATTCCATGAGTTATGCTTGTTCTTTGTGCTTTGTTTTGTAAAGTTTCATCCAATTTGCTAACTGCTATAGGATGAATATACATGGAGATGCATGATTTCTTTGAGGAAAAAAAAGATTAAAGCATCAAACAGTTAGCTATAAGTTGTGAAAGATATGTGAGTATTGGCCTCACAAATTTGAAGGCTTACAGTAATGCAACTTGCTGGTAGTCTCATGTTGATACATCCAAGTTGGAGTCTTTAGACTCTAGGATGCATGGTTGCCGGGTAGGATTGACAATTGTATTATTCTGAAGATGTTTGCAGAAGACACTTATTCCATCAGTGCCTAGGTTATCTCTTTAGCATGTAGCAGTTTTTTTTTCCCAGAGACGCAGGAGGGATGCGTATCATTTTGCATTAATGAGAAGAAGATTTTAGAATACAACCCCCCCCCCCCCACCCCCACCCCACACACACACGTGCTTCTTAGATGTACATACACACCAGTGAAAAATAGAAAGCATGTGACAGTTTTGCTTAAGAGATTACATTGCGATTATTAAGAGTTTTTTTTATTAAAGTTTATCCTCCTTCCGATTTACCCATTTACTTGCTTGCATGAGAAACCAATAACAATAATTTGTTTTGATAGTTATGCAATAGTTAGTGATATGAGTGCTGCTGGTCTTGGATTAAACAAGTACTGTTATGCTGGACTGATAACTGCATTCAAGAACAAGACACCAACCACTGAGGAGACTATGGCAAAGGTACATGGCACATGTGTAAGGTTTTATTTTAACCTAATCTTAGTGTTTTATAACTTAGTTCTCTTTCGAGCAGATTCTTGACTTTGTCGAGCAGTCAAAAGGTTGGAAATATGTTGAAAGAGTGTCAAAGGACAATGCTGAGAATGTAATGATGAATGTATCAGAGGAAGAGTTGTATAACCTACCAACAGCAGAATATGTAAATAGACGAGGAGGATTTGTCCTTAAGCAGTTCACAGTTTATCATGTTGCTATCCATGCTTGTGCAGAACTGCGGAGCAAAGAGGTATGCTATTTTGCTTTTGCATTACCTTTTTCCATAATAAATATTTTGTTATTGCACATTGGCCATGACTAATCAGCATGATCATAACTTTGTTACTTTTTCTACACCTAGTATATTTTTAAGTCGCCAAGGTAGCTTGTGAAGTTTTATTTACTTGAAAATTTTGCAGACACTTGAAGCACTTCTTGAAATGTTCAATAAGGATAATAGAGATGGATCTAGTTATGATGCCTTTATGGTGATGCAAGCTATGAGGTAGTATTCTATATTTTACTATTTTGTTACTCTGAATAGTATGATCTGATGATATGTGTATTGCATGGTTGTTAGGAGTGTTACTGATATATGCCATGCTCAGTCTATAATTATGTACCAGTGAGATCTCATTATTGTAAATAAATAATAATGACCGCCATTATTATACTGCATGAGATGAGATGATATAGCTTAAGTGACTATTTTTTGGCATGCAAATCCTGGTTCTATAATCCCTATGCCTTACCTTCCTTTTGTATTATTATCATGCTTCATCTCTTTTGATTAATATGATGTGCCTAAATTGAAGGTGTTATCTACGTTGTGGAGATATTGATTCTGCTATTAAGATGTTTGAAGAATATACAAGTTCAAGATTTCCAGCTGCAGAGTTGTACGTGGTGAGTTACACCTATGTGACAACAAATCTGTTCATTAAAGAATTTAAAAAACTTAGCCAGACTAGTTGTCTGTCAAAATCTATCTATGGCTCCCTCCGTCGCAAAATATAAGCATTTCAATTTTTTCCCAAGTCTCAAACCATCCTCAGTTTGACTAAGCTTATAGAAAAGAATTACACACTTACGATATCAAATTAGTATTATTAGATCCATTATAAAATGCATTTTCAAATTAGTACTTCTTTGATGTGGTAGATGTTGATACTCTTCTATGTAAACTTGGACAAAGTTAATATAGTTGACTTTGGACAAAACTAGAAATGCTTAGACTCTTCTAGCAAATTAAAAGAATGAATAAAAAACAAAATTAAATCTGTCACACAAAAGGAATCCAGATGCACAAAACTGGAGACTTCAGAAATATTTTATCTCTCTGAATAGGATAAACATATTTTGTATGGTGGAGCTGATTAGCTACTTCTTTTGTCAATTCGAAACCTGTCAATCTTTTTTATTTTGTATTATGTGCTCCTGCATGTGTTTGTTTGAACTCTTTGCATCAATGACATGCAGACACTTGCTGAGGGAGCTATGATTGGGCACACTCCAAGAGGAATGCAAGTTGCTCAAGAAACCATAGTAATTTTCTTTTCTTTCAGAGTTTCAGTTTTGTTCTATAGTTTGGCTGGCTTCAGTTTTTTGAAATTTTACATGAACAATATTTTTCAGGAGAAAATGGTTTCAAGAAATTTCTTCTTGAATCCGAGGATGGGAACTGATCTCTTACTTTCAGCTGCTGGTGAAAGGGTAAGCACCACCAACCACTGCCCTTTGTGTACCAAACAGGAGAAAATGGTCAAATGACTGAAGTTAGATTTTGTAAATTTATTCAGACTGGTGGATATACGACTGCGAATTATGTCTGGGATCTCCTGCAAAGCCGTAATATCACTCCATCCCTACCTGCTGTTGAAGCATACCACAAGGGTTTGAAGGTAAGCTTCAGCTTTTCGAACTTGTGCCTCAGTAGTCAGTACACCTGCTTCGCCTTGAAGGCATCTATGAATCCTCTTACATTCATACAGATCTGAAATTGTTTGAATATTGAAATCATTTCACTAAATTGTCTGCTATCTCTATTAAGCATCACAGCACGTTGGTGTAAAGTCTCAAGAATAAAAACTTGACCGGTATGTCTGGTTGTTCATGATTCTAATTCTGTCCGTGATTCCTTGTTTTTTTTCCAAATACAGGAACGAGAAATCCCTGCTGACGATCCACGACTTCTCAACGTTACCCGTGTTTTGGACAACCTGAACGTCCGATTTGGACCAAGAAGAAACATTCAGTAACACAGAAACGATGCTCTTGTCTCTGAGTCAATGCAAACAGGAATGTCTTTGTAAGACATCTGGATGCAAAGTCATGTTTACACTCCAGAAAACCAAAGGAGATTAGGACGACACCATGAACCATAAGGCATATGAAGGAAACGGCAGGTTTGGAAGCAAATGACCAGAAATAGAAGTAGGTTATTTTCAGGATTTGTCGAGACATTTTCACCTGCCAAACCTAAACTCAAATTCTGAGTTTAACTCCAGTCTACCCATGTTGCCTTCCATTGTCTGAAGATCATTTATCAGAGTTTGTAGCATGACAGACTGCTTCGCTATTTTGATTATTGCTAGGGTATTTTTTTTTAATCTGTGTGTCTTGTTGTTGGCGGAGTTAAGCTGCAGGCTGTTCATTTGACACTTCCACTCCATGTACTTCTGTTAAATAAAAGTAACTTTATTTTCTAAATGGGTGCTATTTTTCATGATTGAAAAGATGTGATATGTAATGTTGAGGGCACCTGGTGATTGCGAAAATCATTCGGTAACTGCTTGACTGACGATAGTTGGATGAATGCGTAACTGCTTGACTGACGATAGTTGGATGAAGGCGATGGACAATATAATGCAGAATGTAGCACAGAGATTTGACTTAGTTTTTCAGCGCGAGATATGAATATTACGCGGCTCTATTGGATCCCTTAGGATGGACTTGACATTCCAAACCCCCAACAGGCCGGCGGCCGGCCCAAGATGTTCAAAATCCAATTCCCAGCCCATCTCGGCCTTTTTGGCAAATGGGGAAACGGACTCATTAAGAAATTCATCAAACCCCCAACAGGCCGGCCCAAGCAATTCATCAAGGAAGGAAAGATGAACAAGCGGTAGCTCGTAAAAAAAAAAACAAAAAAAAAACAAACAAACAGTTCAAGCATTAAGAATCAAGTTCTTTCCAGTATAGGTCGGGAGTTTTTTTTTTTTGGATAAAGTCATCCTCCTCTGCATTTGAACTCGTCGAAGTCATCCTCCTCTGCTTATGGAGGCCAGGATCTGGGGGTTCACACACTCACACTAATGGCGGTGATAGGAGGAACTCGTGGAAGAGATCCTCCGCTTCCCACCCTGCAGCGACCCGCGCTCCTCATCCATGCAAGCAATGGTGCCGCTTCGTCTCCCGCCCCGGCCGGCTTCCGCCGCCGGTTACGTGAGCTCCTCCGTCGCACGGCTCGAGCAACAGGAGCTACGTAACCCACCCGTACGTGCTGCATCGGCGCTGCTAGGAAAGCTTGGGCTGGACCCTGGGACGACGCCGCGCGCCTCCACGGACCACAGGTAGCGGTGGCGCCCGTGTCCACTGACCAACTCGACTGCTGCCACCGCGCGGACACTTTAGCGTCGTCTTCGTGATGGGCTTCATGTGGCTATCTCTACTCATCTCCACTCGTCAGTCGTCAGAGGCGGCTGTGGCTCGTCGACGTCTGTGATCACTGGTCGTCTGGTCACCACCTCTCGTCGTCAGAGTTGATGAGGATGCTGTCTACTATTTTGACGATTACGTGCAGACCTGATGCTTCAATGAGCAGAACCTTTTATATCAGGCATACGTACATCTGGAATGGAAGGTGACGGTATCTGAAGCTTCTTGAAGTAAATCATTCTGCTGTGGTCACAAATATCGGAACATAGGATTGCAGGTCTGAAACTTTCCGGATAACGCATCCTTATGCCATGTAAATGTACATGTTTATTGATCTTTGTTTTAGTTCTTCACATTCAGTGTGCCAGGTACAATCAGAGTAGTAGCTGCACTCTTTAGCAGAAGGTTCGGAACATCGAATGTTCATGGCCACGAACACACGTAGTTGCTACTCTCTCCATCCCAAATTACTATTTATTGTATGTATGTATAAAAATATGTAGTAAAATTTATGCATCTAAAAAACTAAAATAAATAGTAATTTGAGATGAAGGAAGCTAGTTATTAAACCGCAAATCTGCGAAGTAGCACTTCACTAGGAACGTCATGGGACTATAGTTCTTAATCTGAAACCGCTGCCTCAAGGCTGATAATTCTTTTTTTTTCTTGCAGAATCGAAGCTGATAATTCCAATGAGCAAGAACAACAGCAGCACGAGAACCCTGTCATGTAGACGGATTTTTGAATGATGGCACAGCACATTCACAGCTTGAAAAATTGCACACATATTGACTGGAGGTAAATATTTAGCTTGAAAATTAAAATGATTAAGTTGTAAAATCCCGCAAATTTGCAGTGTGTTAATTTTACAAAAAGGGTGAATTTCAAAACATTTTGTTTGAATTGTGCGAGGCGTGAAAATAATTTGCGAATTAAGGTTAAAAATTTGTTCTCTTTCCCAAATTCCTAGTAAACAAAAATTGTGCACTAAAAATATTTAAACATGACCCTTGCATGAATGAGTTGGATTTTCATTGGGATTTATTGGATTTCTTGAGTGCAGTCAAATTTGAATTCTAAATTCAAATTCGAATAAAAAATTCAAAACCTAAACTAACTAACCAAACCCCTAACCTAACCTGGGTCGAATTCCCTCTTAGCCCACGAACCTCACCGACCTCGTTACCCCGCCGGCCTGCTAACCCCCTCCACCTCAGGCTGAAGCCTGCTCGCTCCCTCCAGCCCAACTACCGACCCATCCTGACTGCTCACCACCCATGCCTGCACGTGCCCGCTTCCTCGCTCACCCTCGTCGATAGGCGAGCCCCGCCTGTCCGCTTTCCCTTCCACCTCCCGCCTCTCCCGCTGACGCACAGCGCTGCCGCCGCCCTGTACCGCGACCCGCTCCCGCTCCACGACAAGGAAGCCGTGGGAGGCCTCTAGAAGCCCCCACGCCGCACCCTGTGACCCTTGCGCGCACCAACCCACACCCTAGGAGCTGTCCAATGCGCGCCACACCGCCCCTGCGCACATCCCGAAGATCGCCAGCCGTCCACCTAAACCCCGGCGCCCAAACCCTAGCCACGGCCCAATAAAACCCTCGCCCTTGACCATCTTCGGCAACCGCTTGCCCTAGGGGCTTCCCCCAAGCCACCACCGCCACTAAAGAAAGGAAGAAGGGAGAGGGGAGGAACCAGAATAGAGGAGGGGAGCCCTCGTCGCCGGAGCCGCCCGTGACGCCGCCACCAACGAGCCGGCGCCCCGTACGACTACACCGGCATCTCCGCGCGCGCTGCACAGCTTCAACCCGCCCGACCTCGACTTCGCCACTGCACCGAGTCCATGCCACCAAGCCGCCAAGGTGAGGCCTTCCCCCCACTTTGTGTCGTCGCTCGTCACCATAGTTGAGACCGTGGCCGTGGAAATCTGCGAGCCCGCGCACCCGCCTAGCTCCGCCGCCGCGCGCGCCTCTGTCCGGCTATCGAGCTGTGTTTCTGCAGGTGCCACCGCATGTCTCGCCACCGCCGCTCTGGTGCGCCGCCGTGGTGACCGCTGCAGCCCTTAGGAAACCCCAAAGGCGCGACCTTTGCGCCCCGACGAGCTTTGCCTCATTAGACCTAGCCTAACCGCCCTCGCCCACCGTGTATAGCCTCCCATTAGCGCGTCGCCGCCCACCCGCGGGCATTGCCGAGCTAGCCCGCCACCTCTAGACCCCGTGAGGACTCCTTGAGCGCTAGCGTGGCCGCAGTGTAGCGCCCGCGAGCCAAAACACGCGCTTTTGCCCCTTAGAATGCAGCCCAGTGTGTGCTACACTAACTCGCCAGAGCCACCCGAGCGCCGCCATCTAGAACCTAGGGTTCCACCGCCCAACAGCACCCTAAGCCGCTTCACCGGCGAAAAACAAGGCCAGGCAGCCATTTTTAGGCCATAACTCGCCATAGGGCCGCCAGAAGAGCCTTCTCCGGTGAGTCCCGACCATGGCTGCGGCGGAGGGAAGGGGGAAAAGAAACCCCCGCCACTGGCAACCCTTCCGTGGACGCGGTCCACGTGAACCACGGTTTGTGGTTCACGGTGGACCGAGCGCCCGAGCCGCGCCATGGACCAAGCCACACGGGAGGCCACACGAAGACGTGGCCACACTGGCCACAAAGGATCCCCGTGTCCGTCGAGCCAAAGTGGCAGCCATGTCGTCACCACGTGGAGCGCCACATAACCCTTAGCGCCAGCCTGTAACCCTTAGCGCCAGCCTATAGCCACCTAAAGCCGCCTAAAGATCACACGTGGCCGCTAACTCGGCAGCCGCGTGGCTAACGCATGTGCGTCACCTAAGCGCTACAGATAGCCAACATCCAGCCTAAAGACAACCCATAGCTACCCTATATCTACCAGGGCACCACGTCAGCACGTGGGGCCCACTAGCCCGTGGACCTGTTGACCGATCAACCGTTGACTTTGACCATTGACTCGTTGATCGAGTCAACACCGTCATCATCCGGGCCTACTGATGACGTCAGCAAGATGCGTGGCGCACTCTGGTCCAAAAATTTATTTAAATGTCAAAAATTCATAATTAATGCATCTTAACTCCAAAAATTATGAAACCAGTTTCCTAATTTTTCTAAAAAACATGACGAACACAATAGACTAGTCCTTGTTCTTGTTTGGGTCTTCTATGGATCTCTTTTAGATTTTCTTTGCAAATAGACTTCCGGCAATAATGAAAATCGCATAATTAGGACTTGTCGGAGACTCGAAGCTGAAGTCAGAGCTGGAGCTGTTCGAGGACCATTACAAGGAAGAAAGCAACTCCAGGTTCACGCCCATTCGATTTGAATACCTATTAGGCATCGCTACTAGTATGCTACGCTTTATTTCTTCATATGATGATGATGAACCATGCATAGTCTATTTTATGCTATGAATCCTTGTTTGACCAACTGCCATGCTACTTATATATGCTAGGTGCGATGCTTATATGTGTATGGGATATTGTGATTAGGATTCTTGGCGTGTGTGAGATTAAAAACCGGCATGAGAAGGTATTTTTGGGATACTTGACGGGGTGAGCTTTACATAACCCAATCTTTGGATTGAGGGCTTGGAGACTATTCTCGGACGTTTCCTATTTTGTACTTGTTGCGAGTACATGGTTGAGAAGCATAGGAGTTGGTGGTGGAATCTTGTGGAGTCACTTTGTGGAAGTTAGAAGCTCGCCCCAATCTGAAACCGAGTGAGTCGCCGCGCTTCACGGGAATATGTTAAACGTGCACGCCACTCGCCGAATTATGGGTTTAGGCTCGAGTCGAGACTGGCAAGTGCAGTACCATACGTGCCATAGGATAGAGTAATAGTGTAGTGGGGAGTGGTGTTGACCTTTAGCCCCCTGATTTGCTTTTGCTCCCGATTGGCCCCGGTGGGGTGCTTCATAGTTCTGGGGTGGTCTTCTGCGAGGATCGCATCCGAGCCCGAATGCAGGATGGTATCGTAACTCCCAGGTTCTTCGCTCGGGAAGGTGATGTTTAGTCGGCTGATCACCGGTTGTCTTACTCCAAGATGGGTCCAGGTGTAACACTCTGCAGAGTTAAAACTATACGTATAGCTGCGTCCTTGGTCATGGACAACTCTGTGACATCACAACTCTCCATTGTTTTAGGATATCTCTACCTCCCCCGTTTTAGCTATATATGAGTGTGGTGAGCCGCAATTGCAGTCAGGGAGAGGAGAAGTTGCTCCCTTCTGCCTTTTGGATCTGGCTATAATTGTTGAGATGCGAAGGGAGGGAGCTTTCGCATCGACCCTAGCATGGAGATAGGATGTTGGTGATATGGACCCTGTCGAGACGAGTGTACTCGATGTGTTGACAGATTGGGATGATGGATATGGAGTTTTATTCTTTATGCTTGTTGCTGCATAGGAAACCTAAGCCTACTTCTTGACTACTTTTGAATACTAGAATTATGCCACTTAAAGCTTGCATACGGATGGTGATGTGGACCTGTCCTATTCCTTGGGGACAGTTAGTGAGTGTGCATGTATGAAATTGGAAAGGAAGACCGATCACGATGAATTCACGAAGGAAGGGTTGCGTTGTTCCGCTCAAGGATGCCTATGGTGAAAATCGGAGACGAAGACTTGAAGGCCTAGCTTCCGCTGCATATGAGTTTTGTTTGTTATTTAGCCCAAGGGCATGTACGGTATTCGTATTCCGAGTTGATTCGGATGTAAATCTCGAATTTTGTGATCTGATTTTGGAAATAATATTATACTGAAATGAGTTTTGTACGTGATAGCTACTGATCCAGGGACTATCACAATATCAAAGGGTACAGAGAGTCGGATTCTCGTAAATAAAAATCCCGTTCATAAATATACATCCATCTGTAGATATGTGCAGAATATCTGCAACGAAATTGTGGCTCGGGTGTATTAAAAAGGACGTGAAAAAATTGAAAGAAAAAAAGGTGAAAAAGAAAACCTAAAAAACTAGCCGCCGCTCGGCAGTGTAAACGCGGCACGCGCAAGAGGACAGCACCCGCATAGACAAGCCACGCACGCCACCGCATCCCCGCCGTCCGACGAGCGGCCGACGCTCCGGATCTCCCGTGACGGCAACGGGCCCAGCCCAGGACCCGAGCACCCCACGTTCCGCCTCCGCGTCCGCGCGACTCGACGACACGAGCCGACGCGCATCAAGGCCGCCAGCCAGCCAGGAGGCAACCCTCCCTCCCCCCGCTCCCACCGTTTCTACTTGGCCTCCCCGTCGCCCCCCTCCCCCTCTTCCCCCGCCGCCTGCGCTTGACTTGACCCGCGCCCCTCCTCCTCGTCGTCGTCGGGGAGAGCACCTCGGGCCGCGTCGCGTCGACGTAGACCACCGCCGTCGACGCTGCCCCGCTCCTCCCGCGGCTCCTCCTGCCGCGTCGAGCATTGGGGATCTCGCGGCTGGTTTGTTTGGAGCCGCCGACGCCTGCCCCGGGGACCAAACCCTAGCCGCCGACTCCGCCGCCGCCGCCGGAGGGAGCTTGGACTGCGGGCAGCCGGTACCGGAGGTGGTAAGCCCTTCAGCGCCCTGTTCTGTGCTGCGCGATGGTTGTGAATTTTTCTCGCCGGTTTTGATTGGCTATAGGCTTAGGCGTCCGTGCGTCTTGTTTGCTGCGGCACTCTGGTTTGTAGGGAGACGGAACCGCCGTCCGCCATGGGTAGTGCGCGTCAGGGAGATTCTGGATGATGCGATTGGTTGATTTGGTGTTTGATTGATCCTACGGGTTGCTGGAAATGAAGGATGTTGCTTCTTGTTGTTAATATGTTGCTGTGGATAGATGTAGTTACAAGAACGAGAGCACTGTAGAATGGATGTTTTGACATGCCGCACAGGGCTCAGAGTGATTGTCTGGGTAATTGTTTGTTTGACAATGTTGCGGATATTGAATGGGATGCCACGAGAACTGGCTACTCAACCAGCTCCGTCGTTAGGGTGGGGTAACAGGTTAGCTGTACAATCCGGGCTAACCCTAGCTATTTTTGTCCTGCCTGCGCCACTGCTTTTAGGAGCGTTACATTACATGAAACCGATGCTTTTGTTGTTGTACTATTTGATGTAACCCTTTTTCTTTTGTCGTTAATATAGATAGCATTTATGGATAGATCATTGCTGAGCTTCTGTCCTCATATGCGCCGGTTTCTGTTTTAACCGCCTGTTATTAATTCCTCCAGTTAATCATGATATTGGATTTGTTTCCGTTAGCTTTGTTTCCTTCCTCCTTCATAGATTATGTTCTGTTTACCGTTATATGAATTGATTGTCACGTGACTTCGTGCTCACCAGTTATTAATTCCTCCAGTTAATCATGATATTGGATTTGTTTCCGTTAGCTTTGTTTTCTTCCTCCTTCATTGATTATGTTGTGTTTACCGTTATATGAATTGATTGTCACGTGTGTTCGTGCTCACCGGTTATTAATTCTTCCAGTTAATCATGATCTTGGATTTGTTTCCGTTAGCTTTGTTACCTTCCTCCTTCATTGATTACGTTCTGATTACCGTTGAATTAATATTCCAGGATGTCATTTCGCTGATTGAAAGCACTCTGTGGTTTAATGATGAACCAGTAATTAAGAGGGCAATCATTTGACTACAAGCTGTACGTGGCTGTGGAGTTCTTACTTCGAAGAGAATTATTCATGCTAGTCGGTAAAAGGAAGGCAGAGATCTTTCTTGCTTTACCCAAGTGAAGACATGCCCAAAACACCTCCAGTTGAAGCAAGCAAGAACATTGAATTGCAGAAACAATCTGCACCAAACTTAGCAGTGACAAATGGACATGCTAGTACGAAGGGAGTGGTCAATGGAGAACGCCCTATCAAGGATGTGAAACGCACTAGCACTTGGATCTGCAAAAATCTAGCATGTAAAGCTGCTAGACCATCAGAAGATTCCTTCTGCAAGAGGTGCTCATGTTGTATTTGTCACAAGTTTGATGACAACAAGGATCCTAGTCTATGGTTAGTTTGTTCATCTGAAAATGACAGCAAGAATTGCTGTGGCTCTTCTTGCCATATTGAATGTGCTTTCCGACACAAAAGGGTAGGCTGCTTTGATCTGGAGCAAATTATACATCTCGATGGGAGTTATTCTTGTGCTTCATGTGGAAAGATTTCTGGAATACTAGGGTAAGCACAGTTTCTCGTTAATTTTCTAAGTCTCAGTATTCGCATTGTTGTTTTGGCTTGGTTTGTTCTCCTGTTTCTATCATGATATCCTTTTATGAAATTTAGAAACATAATGGACTTGCTTTAGATTATATAGATAGATAGATGCGTCGTCCATGATATGCCTTTAATAACTTATATGAAACATCAGACAAATGCAGTTCGATTCTTTTAATTCTTCTGCATGTGAACTGGCTGGCTCCTCCGTAGTGACAAAATTAATGTGCATAAAGTCCGAAACCATTTTAGAAATGTGGTGTATTTTCTTTACCTTTGACAGAAATTTCACTCCTCCTGTCAGTAGATAAATAATTATGTCAAAACCATTTTACAACATGCAATATTCAAGTCAACTAGGTTACTAGGATCCGATTCATCTTTGCAGTGGGCATACAAGTCCTGTTGGGCTATTCCTTAAGTGTATATAACATATTTTCTAGATGCAATGGTCTCTTGTTGTTAAAAGTTGTAAATGTACATTTTGGATGAACAAACCTAAAAGGATGGATTGCCTTTTCAAAATTTTATTTTTTTGGAGCATGGAATTGTTTGATTGCCCAAACAGTGTATCAAATGCCAGCTCTTCTAAATTTTGACATACGGTTTTTTATTGAAATCAAGCATTCAATGTCAAAGTTGCGGTATTAATTTGCTTATAGATACAGTATTTACTTGGGGCATTATTGGAACACCTGCTGTGGCTTTTGGTCATTCATGATAGACTTGTTTGATTAACTTGTTTATTAATCTTTGTAGCAGATATTGGAAAAGGCAATTAGTAATTGGCAAAGATGCTCGCCGAGTTGATAATCTATGCCAACGCATTTATTTGAGCTATAGGCTATTGGAGGGAACTAGCCATTTTAAAGAACTGCATGCCATTGTCGAAGATGCAAAAGCAAGATTGGAAAGTGAGGTCGGCCCACTTGATGGAATGTCAGCAAAGAATGCACGTGGTATTGTAAGCAGGTTCTCAGCTGGTATTGATGTGCAGAAACTATGCTCTACAGCAATTCAAAGAGCTGATGAGTGGTTGAGTTCTCCTGACCTGCATCTTCGAGGTAATGATCATCCTTTTATAAAATATTTAGCATCATGGTTTTGGTGTCGCTGCAGAAGGCTTATGCACTTCTTTCTTTGCAGATTCATTACCTGCTGCCTGTAGATTCAAATTTGTGGACATAACACCTTCTTCACTTGTTGTCATTTTAAAAGAAACCTCGTCATCTGACACAATCAAAGGTTATCAGCTATGGTACTGGAATAGCAGAGAGCAACCAAGTGCGGAAAAGCCTGTTATTGTGCCCAAAGATGAAAGGAAAATATTGGTTTTTAACCTTTCCCCATGCACAGAGTATTCTTTCAGAGTTATATCATTCACTGAGGATGGGGTACTTGGCCATTCAGAATCCAGGTGTCGTACCAATAGCAAGGAGATATTTTTCAAGCGTGCCACACAGAATGCAGGAGGCACGCATACACAAAAAAGAGACAGGAGCCAGTCTTTTAAGTCAACTGGATTCAGTATTCAAGGTCTTTGGAAGAGGATGCAGGAGACTTGGGGCGAAGAAGGCTCTTTTGAAGGGTTGTGTGAAGACACACATGAAGGTTCATGGAGCAGAAGTGCCACAGACACAGAGTTATCTGGTGCTTGTCGCAAACTTCATTTCAACGCGTCTTCTGTTCCTGACCTAAACGTTGGGGTGCCTGTGGCCATGGACTACACCACTGCGAAGCATTATCATTCAAAGAAGGGACTTGTAAGATCAAATGACAGTGGTGACTCTGAAACGTGTGCAGTTGGCCGGAGTGCAGAACCACCTGCTGTTGAATCTCGGCCAGTAGGCAAGGTGAATAGCGCACACATTGATAGATGTGAGCAGAATGGTGCTTCTGCTATTTGCCATAAAAAACAGCTTTCTGGAACGACAAGGCAGTTGGATGGGGATTATGAGCATTGTGTGAAGGTAATTAGGCAGCTGGAGTGTGATGGACACATTGAGAATGGTTTCAGGATGAAGTTCTTGACTTGGTATAGTCTAAGATCGACAGACCAGGAGCGTAGGGCTGTGACCACATTCATCAAGACACTAAGTGAAGAACCAAGCAGCCTGGCTGAGCAGCTCATCGATTCTTTCGGGGAAATCATAAACTGCAAGAAGGCGAGAACCGGTTACTGCAACAAGCTATGGCATTAGGATAAAAGGATGAGAGTTCAAGATATTGCTAACTCGCTGATTATCCGATTTTTTCCCCAGATCAGTGCAGTAAAATCTAGTTTACTCCACCAATTTGACAGCAACAAAAAGGAGCGTTGGCAAAACTAGAAAATTATTTTAGGCAGCAAATAGCTTGCACTAGAATAATTCTTTTTCCATCAGGAAGTAGTGGAAACTTATTTTTCATTGGGTTACTGGGTGGGTCCTGGAATTGTTGTAGAATGTTCTCTTGTTGTCTGTTGTGGCTCCATGGATAAATTTTTGGAGATGGTTCGTTGACTAGTCTGGCCATTATCGTAAATGGAATTCAATTGGTGTAAATCTTGTCCTTTTATCGTTTCATGTCGCATTTACAGTACGGAGTGTGCTTACCACTCGATAGTGGTTCGAAGAGTGTTTTTCCCACATCTGCTGCTAATGTCGTTGAATTTGTTAACTTGGCGCTGACGGTCAAGAAAGTAGACGAGTGGCAACGGGGGAGCGAAGGGAGAAACAGAAATTATATTCCCTTTTTTTGTTGGCGTTGGCATGTGCCCTTGATGATTTTATCCCGTAATAATTTGTTTTCTAAACAGTGCTATACGCTAATACACACAAAGTCACATTTTATTTTATTTTATTTTCACTCGAACGTAGTACCATATGCTTCAACTGGTAAGTTTCAAACCCACAATTAGGCTACGATTTTAATAATTACGGGATACTAGTCGGGACAGCAAGCAAAGTTCAGATTACATGAGGCCACAGCACAGCAGAGAATAATGGCCGACGACCTTGCTCGAGGCGGTGCGAAAATACAACACCGCGCCGAACCCTCCCGGCGCCGGCACGGTGCTGAAGATCACCGGCAACGGTGTCGCCACGATTAGCGCCAGCACCGACAGCAACAGCGTGCAAGTTTTTGTTCACAACAAAAATATCAAAACAAATACGGTCCCAAAATGGCCACACAAGAAGAATTTCACATTTGCGAGACCTTCAGGGATCTCATGACGAGCAGGTGCCTGAACTTTAGTTCAGGGTGACATTGCTAGAAATAAGATAGCGATAACACCCTACAGTTTCTGATCATCAGCTGGCATCAGATAATTTGCTTTGATTGCCTCATTGGGGTCGAACAGAGCCATTAGCTCCAGCCTCCAGCCCTCCAGTGTCCAGAGCACATCCTTGGGTACATTTCAGTGCAGGCATGGATCCTCAGTGAGTGAAGCTCGCCAATTGACATCGCCATGGATTCCCAGATACGACGGGTGCGAGGAAAGGCCGGGGCTTGGGAGCTCCAATGGAGGGAGGGCGGCCGACGCGAGAAGGTAGAGTAAGGCGCTGGGAATCACAGTTAAGCGCTGCGCATCCAGGTCCCCGACCGAGCTTGTGAATGATGCGCCCGTCCGTCTCCGGCGCAAGGCGGTGGCGGACAGGATGGGATGGGAGCCGTCCGTCCCGCGTAGCCTCCCGCCGCTGGCCTGTCCTCCGCCGAAGCCGGTGAAGAGATGGAGGGAGCTTGAGGTGGTCTCCTTCCGGACGGGAGCCCCGCGGGCTCGCCATCAAAGCCGGCCGTGGACCGCCGGGCGCCGGCGGCGGGAGCCGGGAGGGAGGGGGAGCTGTTTTTGAAATTAGCCCCCAGTAGGGATCGCGATCCAATATTACATAAAACCCCTTTATCTGATGTAAAACCCCCTATCTGGATCGCGATTAATAATCGCGATCCGAATATTTGCAATAACCTCCCTAGTTGGATCGCGATTAATAGTCGCGATCCCAATATTTACAGTAAACCCCCTGAGTTGGATGCCATTTCTCAGATTCGTCCCTCAGGTGCGCCTGCTTCCTCCGGCGATGGCTTCCGCGGCATGGATACGCCCGAGATCCGCGCCTGCACCTTCTCTTGGCCCTTCGCCAGACCCTCCATGCTCCGCGCCCTCATCCCCTTCTCCGCCCCTGGACGTCGAGAGTCTCCGACTCCGCCGCCGTCTGTGTGGGACCGCGCCATGGCAGCTCGACTGGAATCGCGCCGCCGGCGTGCTTTCCCGACTGCCGGCAGGAGAACCTCGCCCTCGCGCGTCATGACTCAGGAGGCGCCCACCGCCACTGCACCGAACCCTCCCGGCGGCACGAAGCCAGCCGTGTGTGCACCGACCACAACAGCATGGGGAAGGCCGCGGGCACGGCGGCCAGCGCCTTGGCCAACGCCGCGGCCGCCGCCGCCGCCGACCGTGGCCGCTATAGTCGTTGCTGCCATGAGGCCCCTCATGTAGATCAAAGCATCCTACTCCGGACGGCGGCCATATTCTTCTCCAACGATCAACAAGCTACAGATGATCAAGTAGCCATAGCCTAGTCCGTGGAGCCAAAAGTTGTACGCATGCTCTCATTAGGCTGTCGTTTTTTTCCTTCTTTTTTTACATTTTGAATGCATAAATTGTCTCTGTTATGCTTAAGTTAAGGCACACTAAAGTATTCGAGAATTCGGATAAAAGTTTCACACCGTGAAAAACTTTCAGACAATTTCTCAAGTTCATCGTCGTACGAATGAGATACATCCTCACAGAAGACACAGAAAGAAGAGACCTTCAAATATACCTATGTGCAAGTTTTTGTTCACATAAAAAAAATATCAAAATAAATTTGGTCTCAAAATGACCGCAGAACAAGAATATCACATTTCCGAGGAATCTCGATATATTTAGTTGCTCAACATTGAACTCTAGCCAGAAACATTCGGCAGCTTCTCCTCCGCTTTTTCAAGTCATGCTGCATTCTGGCCTAGATGTGACTAGGAGGCTAGAACACCATTGGCAATCTCTGCCCCTCATCCAGGTGAAGCACATTTTCAGGCTACCATGACAACTGGAACCCAAGTATTGTCTGAAACTTGCAGCAAACGTTCAAACATCATGGAAACCACGCTTATTCTTCTAGCTCCTCGAGATCTCCACTGGACAAAAACATGTGCAATACAGGCCCTTAAAGAACCTGGATTGACAACCATCCACGCTGGCATTCGTCCATCACACATCAGCGTATCAGTCACTGTCCCAACTTTCGTCGGTATTTTTCTTCGTTTTACCAATACTGTCACCGTGTTTAAAGTCGTCATTGCTGCCCTCGTCGCTACTGCTGTGGAAATTTGGGAAATTCACCTTTGGGGCTCTTGAGTTCGTTTCTCCCCCTTTATAATCTGAATCCCACAAGTCATCATCTTCAGTGCCTAGCCCATCATCATTACTGTCTCTGAATGTAGTGCTATCAGAAGCAGCTAATGAATTTCCTGGGGTCCAATTAGAACTTCTGAATCCCCCAGGAATAGAATTCTGCCTGCCACTGGATCTGCTCTTCTCATTCCTCGTACTTTTGAATCGTTGAGGATGGTCATCAGGCGCACCACTATCATTGTTGAATCCAAGAAAATTATCCGTGTCATCACCAGAGTCCCATTCTTCACCGGAAGCATCAATCTCACTATCATCATCCCACTTCCTTGCACCTGATGTTCTTTTGTTGTTATCTCTCCTATATCTTCCCTGGCCTCTATCCTGAACATCTGAGTTGTCATATCTACTATTGAAAGCCCTCCTCTCACCCACTTCTCCCCTAGGAACAAAATCCTCCCTGCCACTGGATCTGCTCTTCCCATTCCTCATGCTTTCAAATCGTCGAGGATGCTCATCAGGAGAATCTCTATCATTGTCGAAGCCCAGAACATTCCTGTCATCACCATCATCACCAGAGTCCCATTCCTCACCTGATGCCTCGACCTCGCTATCATCATCCCACCTCCTTGCATCTGATGTCCTTTTGTTGTTATTCTCTCTCCTATATCTTCCCTGCCCTCTATCCTCATAATCTGAGTTTTCATAACTTCTATTGAAACCCCTCCGCTCACCCACCTCATCTCTCTCCAAATACCGCATTCTTGAAGATTCTTCTTTCTCTGCTGCCTCTTCTTCCTCCCATTGCTTCTCTGCTGCACTTTCTATTTCTGAAATGAACCGGTCAAGCTCCTCCTGGTCACTATCTTCAGATGGTTGATCATGTGGTTCTTTTATTTCAGTAGTCCCAGCAGAATGGTCTGTATCCCCGCGGAAAACATAGGGAGTACCTTGCTGCTCATCTATGGCTCGGAAGAATGTAGAGGCAACACGTTGGATGCTGGCCATAGCAACTGGGTCCTCTGGATTGATACCCTTGCGACGGAGTTGTGTCTCTATTTTCTTGATGTTTAATTTCTGTGATTCAAGTGCTTGCTCAAATCTTGCCTTGAATAAAGCCTGCAAAAAGGGTATGTTATAAGTTATAACTACAATTGTTCAGTAACCAATTAGTCTTGCAAAGCTGGAGATAATCAGTTTGAAAGAAAAAGATACTCCATTGGAGTTAACCATATGCAACCTAAATAAACCAGTACTCAATAAGAATTGGTAAATGCCATAAAAATCATATGCATAATCCAAAGCAAGAGGAAAGTGGAATGGAAATAGCAGGGAAATGCTAACTGAGACAGACACATCAGTGTGGGACTGACCTTCCTTTTGGTAAGTGTGTTGAAAGGTATAAGGTTCTTCGGTTGACGGTAGTTTCTTCCTCGAAACATGATGATTGTTTTAGTGTTATGAATGTTGATCACTATTCCACCACTTAATCTTGTCAGCATTGCTGCCATTTCCTTAATTTTTTCCTTTGGAAAGTTGTCACAACAAACTTGCACTGTCTCATGGAATTTCCAATGCATATGCATGTTTTGAACAACACCTCCAAAGACTCCACGAACTCCAACAGGTACATAGTTTCTATTTCTGAATCCGATCTTCTTGTAAGCTTGTAGTTGCTCAGCTGTTAACAGCTCAGGATCATGACGAGGAGCTGGTAATTCTGGTAGCTCATACTTCTTGAGCTTTTGTAGAAGCAAAGCAACTTTTTTCTTGGCCTGTATAAAACTGGTATGGTAAGTCAACGACTTCATTACTAAATTAAAAAAGAAATAGGCCAAAGACTACGCTGTGGTTAGCTAGACCTTCACGATATATCTGGAAATTGTAACTTTTTAATAGGCGTGCAAACTCAGCAACTGAGTATTAAGTATCCAATCACTAGAAGAAACAAAACATATATTTGTGTTATTTGTTGACACTGATTTTTCTTCAAGCTTAAAAATAAAGCAAGCACGTTCACTATCAATCACCTTTATTCATTTAGACCATCATGAAAGCTTCAATGGGCTTCAAATACTATGGCATACTCACAACGAACATTACCACAGTTTTTAAAATTCTAAAGTCCTATAAACCATGGGAATCATAGAAGGCTTATGTACACATGCACCAGGGGTGGTTGTCTAAATCAAAACTTGCAATTGACAGGCACATATGTCAGTATTTTATTCCTATCTCCCAAGGCTGCTAATTTGATGCCTTCAGTTCCACAGAGCAAAACCCCAAACAATATAACTATATTAGCTATTTTCTGGGATGCGCATTTACATGTAGCCAAGCCTGATATGATAGCTTTTCTTAACATCCCACGACACATTCCGGATTCCTCTCCACAATTCATTAGCCAGCAAAACTTTCAGCACAAAACTACAGAAATTCAAAGAAGCGGATTACCCTGGGATTGACCAAGCATCCCTACTGCAACAGGAGCATTTGGCCGGCACCACCACCAACATGTACGAGGGAAGGGGAAATGGGAGAAATTTGGAGCCTCCTTACCCTGCGCAGGTTGTAGATGAGCTTCTCGTCCTCAGTCATGAGCTTCTTCCGGAGCTTGACGGCGCGGCGGAGCTCCCGCTGGGTGCGGCCCGTCTCCCTGGCCATCCGCTTCTCCACCTTGCTCCGCATGCTCCTCCCCTTGGTCGACATCGCCCGCCGCCACACGCCGTCTGCTCCTGCTCCCGACGCCAGCAACCACGCGGACGGCGTAGCCAAGTCCGCGGCCGCGGCCACCGCCTCCCCACTCGCGGCGAGGCGCCCGGAGCTGTCCCGCCGCAGAAGCACACGCACGTGTCAGAGATCGAGGGGAAGGAGGGAAGAACCGATGCTACTGGCACAAATCGAGGGGAGGGAAAGGGGGCGGGGCGCACCTGCGGCGGAGCGACGGCGATGCTGCCCGGAGGAGGCTCCGGAGAACCCACATGGCTGGCCCGCCGGCGCCCACGGTTCTGGAAGGTGCCGCCGCGGCGGAGGCGAGGTGGGTTTAGGAGGCGACGGCGGCGGCGCAGGGTGATAAACCCTGGGCTGTTGGTGGTGGGGACGGCGGGGGTCGGTTGGGCTGTGAGCGGCCTGAGGAAGCAGGAGGGGACGTCGGATGCGACGTGGTGGAGTTGAGCCGTCCGATCTGGCCGCTGAGGTCAACAGAGTGGCTGAAAATACAGGGCAGGTGGGCAGCAAATTAGCAACAGAGCAAACACACTTGAAAACAGATTAAAGAAAACACTAGAAAATACTCTGATTTGTTTTGTGATACATAATTTTTTTTACGTATCTAGATATATATCTAGGTGCATATCCAAATGCTATGTAGCTAGAAAAGCCAAAATGAATAGTAATTTAGGATGGAGGCAGTAGCAAGGTAGATCTGAATATGTCTGCAGCATGATACTCGGAACTGAACATTATATTCTAATCTAAATAAAATAAAATAAAAAGTACGCATGAAAAAAATGAGATTTCCACGTGCACAAACTCATATGCATGAGATGCACATTTGGCACATGTTTAGCTAGAGTAGATATCCGAATTCTTTTACCATTAGTGACCTACAGTACAAGAGATAAATAGGAATTTATTATTTAACCACAATTCAAACTTAGGGTTCTATTGTTGTACTAAATAGCAGGCTATAACGGCGTTATATCAAACTATAGTGGAGCTATAGCGGTTGAGTATAGCTCTTCGCTAAATATCATAAGCTATTGTTTAAAACATTGGGTCTAGTTGCTAGTACTTCTTAATTTTCTACTCAAACTGTAAGGGGAATATGCAAACCATATAGAGACAAAAGACAACATTTGCACTATTATGAAGTTTTGTGAGGATGGACATGCCGCAAAATGACACGGTGATTAATTAAGTCTCCCTTCAACTTAACTTCCTACAGTTGAAGACATAAGTTCATTATAGAATTGTAAACCGTTGGCAAAATCATTACTATCACCATTTGCTTAAGTTCATTATAGAATTGTAAACCGTTGGCAAAATCATTACTATCACCATTTGCTTAGCGGCTGTATGAACAGCTAAGTTCATTATAGAATTGTAAACCGTTGGCAAAATCATTACTATCACCATTTGCTTAGCGGCTGTATGAACAGCCCTCCTAGATAGTTAGCTACCTGCGCTAACGAGATGAAAAGGCGCGCGTAATGTCTCAACGATCACACATTACGACAGTGGCGTGTGTGCTCATTGTGCGTGTATTATATGTTTTATACCTATTCAAATTGTGTTTAAAGATATTTGTATGCATCTAAATATAAACTATATTTAGGTGCATAACAAAAATTATGCACCTAGAAAAGTAAAAAAGATGTACAATTTGAGATAGAGGGAGTAACGTAAGGTAGGAGTAAGTATATATCAACATGATACACAATTATATCAGGCCAATTTGTGCAAAAAGGAGACCCGGTTTGGGTCGGGCACGTTGCCAACCGACGGCTAGTCGGAGAAAGGAAGGGGGTTTCGTGAGAAAGGTGGGCGCGCGGCGGGGAACAGATCTAGAGAGGGCCACGGACTTTTCTCACCACGTTTCCATCGTGCGCAGCGGCTACGGGACACAGATGTCTCGTCGGCTAGATAGATAAAGATACAGCTACGTGCCCAGGGTAGCTGCGTGCGCAGCCGCCTGCAGCTCTCTGACTCGATCCAACCATGCTTCTAGAACGTATAGAGATACGCCTTCTAGATGGCAGGCCGCAGGCATAGAGGCACTCTGCATGCATGCATGCGCCCACGCGGAGGAGGAATCCGCGCGACGGATCGGAGAAAATGGGTGGACGAAGCCATACGTGTGCGAGTAGACCAGGTTACTGTACCAAAGTTAAAAGGAACGGTTCACGACCCCGCCGGCCGGCCGGCCTCTAGATGGCCGACTTCGCTTGCTTCAAAAAGGGTACGACTTTAGGAGTGGCCTTGTTGTTTCTTTCCTCCTAGCTGGATGTACCTTTTGCAAAAGTCGCTGGTCAGTGCAGGCATTGAGTTATCTGACACGTCACGCTCAACTCATGTTTTGTTCCAATGTGCAAGTACTAGCATATACATCGCTGCTTTGCTTTTGTGTCCTTTTTTTTATGTCCGGCGACACTCCATTAATTTCAAGCACAATTTGATGCATATGTGGGAGTTTAAAAAGAATTGATAGCCAACGAGTAGATCGCGAAGCCTATGTAAGCAGCTACGATGCAAGTGCATATCTATTTAATATTTTTTTTGAATAAACATTACTTGACAAGTGCATTTATATATTGATATAGTAGGAAAAATACAAGATTACGATATTGAGAAGTCATAACTGATAACCGAGAAGAAACTAAAAAAAATCTAAATCACGAGTCACGCACTAGAATCAGCACCAACACAAACCCAGCTAAAGGAAGAGTCGTCCCGACTCCGAACCGGTCAGTTCACATGGTAAATCATACATAGTTACTTACTGTTATTTTTTATCCCAGGAGTTTTGAGTGGCCCTAAAAAAGGAAACTTGCAACACTAACCAATTTGTAAGCAATGCCTATCCAACTTTGGAAAAAAAAAAACGATGCTCTTTTCCCCGCAAGTTATTTGTAAAACTCTTATTAGGCACTTCCATTATACAATTATGCACGTAAAGGTAAAGTTAGATGGTCCTATATATTATGCTTTACAATTACACATCAGTCGACAGTCGACACATGCCTCCAAAACCGTACAGCTTTTATAAAACAGACCTACTAGGATTCGAAAAGCCTAATAAACTTTTATTTAATTCAGAGCGGAAAGACGAAAATCTCCGTGCATATATAGCCAAACCGTGTTTGCAGCTGGAGACCATTGATTACCTCCGTCGTCGTTCCTCAATGGACTGCACGCACCGTCAGCCCATACCCATCCCGGACCCGGAGCCTCCTCCCTCGCCGGGGCCGCCCACCGCCGCGCCGCAAGAAGAAGCCACCGGCGACTCAGAGTCCGGCACCCCCGTGTCGGCGGTCCTGCTGGCAGGGGACCACCCCTCGGTGACAGACGAGGATGATGCCGAGTCCTGCAGCGGCGGTGGCAATAATGGCGTCTGTGGTGGTGGTGGTGCTACTAGCGCCACCACCGGCGACGGCGACGACGACAGTGACGGAGACTACGTGGCCGTGGAAGGTGACGAGGCTGAAGTCGACAGCTGGATGGCAGTGCCGTGGTGGCGCCGGATGGCGGTCGAGGGTGCGGCGGCGCACGATGACGGCGGTCGTTGCGCGCCGGCATCGGAGGGCGGGGCGGTTGCCGGCGGCGAAAGCGTCCGTGCCGCCGAGAGCAACAGGCTCTTCTGGGAGTCTTGCATTGCGCATGGCTACTAGTACTAGCTAACCAGTAGGCTGCCGCCATGGACGATGCGACATCGATGCTTGTAGTTGTAGACCATGGATAATTTTCATATTGAGTAGTTGACCTCCTGGAGTTAATTTCATGATGTGAGGCATCTGACGTCAGCTTCCTTCAGAGTGCTTTGCAAATCTTGTTTCCATGTGTTCTTTAAGAATCCAAATGTACATATTCCAGCTCTGAATGAATTATTTGAAACTTAATTTTGTATTTTTGTTCCACTGAATTCAGTTCATGTTCACGTCAGGCGATTTGTGTAGCACGAGTTAACAGAAATTGACTGAAAGAGACACCAAACGGGATTCAGTTCATGTTCAGGCCATCTGAATTTTCTTTAGTAAGAAGGTCCATGGCTCCATGCTACCATTCACCAGTTCAGGAGCACCAAGTACATCGAGAAATGATCGTTTCGAGATCATTCAGTTAATTAGGGATCTGATGGAGTTCATCACGAGACAGTATCATACAACACCTTTTTCTTTGTAGATAGAACTGATAAGAGAGCATCAATCCCTATCTTGGACTACATTTTTTTTTGCTCTATGAATCTATCCTTATTCCGAAGAAATTTTTGTTATGTCAGAGTGTACATGTTGCAAATGACTAAGTGAACTACAAGACGACCATGTGCTTGCTCCCAGCAGACTGTCCTTCAAGCTAGCTTATGTGGATGTGTATCAGCATCAGCACAAAGCCCTCTGCATTCTCAGGCTGTGAGTAAAATCATGCAGGAATAGTTTATCGTTCTCTACGCAAGTCCATAATTCCATATGAACAAAGAAGGTTAATCAGGAGAACTTACCTTCATATTCAGCAAAAGATTTGTGCACCTGCGGATGGAAGAAACATTAACCTACTGAATCTCAGATAAATAAAATGGAAAAGTTCAGTGCACACTTAATCCAGTGCAGCTACATGAAAAATGCAAGCGGTAGAGAAACAAAAGAATATTGGCATACTACAATTGAAGAAGATGTCGTGTAGCAACATCTGAACAAAATGACAACTGCCGGTGCCGAACAGTTGGTTTGTCATGTGAGGAGTGCTGAGGACAGACCTCCCATCTCCCAGTGATCAAACCTCACCATCCAGCTACCTGAACCAATCTGTGATGTAACAAGTCTGTCCAACCATGCCCGGAACTTCTTGCCTCGTTTGTCGCCATACCATGAACTAGTGTCAACGGATGCATCCGTTCCAGGAGAGTGAATAATCACTCCATCCAAGTGCTAACCAAGAAAACTCCTTTCCTTCAGACACTTGCCCAGAGCAAAACTTTCGCTTGATTCCTTCATCTTGGAAACTGATTTTTGCTGGAAACCGAGCCGGAGCCGGAGCAAATTGAAGGCCGACTCGGATCTCGACTCCGACGCGATGCCGGGGAAGCGCTACTATTTAGAGGCACGGCGGCCGTTCCTGGTGCACGACGTCGGCGGCGAGTACGACGAGCCCCAGTCGCAGTACAGCGTCGCGGGGCGGTCCCTGACGAACGAGACCATCGGCCTGCTCCAGGACCACCGCTGCCTCGAGACGCCGCAGGGGTGGGTGCTCGCGCTGCACCCGGCCACGCTGCGCGCGTTCCTGTGGCGGCCGGAGGACGGCGAGCGGATCGCGCTGCCGGACATGGCCCGGCGCACATGGAGACGCACATGGCCCGGCGCCACGGCATCGCCGCCGTAGGAGGCAAGGTCTACTTCGAGTTCACCGGGAACTAGTTGGGGTTCGTGGAGTTCGACCCAGCCGACGCCTAGCCGAACCCCAGGTTGATCGACGTCGACATGGTCGACATCCCCGAGAGCTTCCCGTTCTGGTCGAGCTCCCTCGTCGAGTCCCGCGGCGAGCTCTTCCTGGTCGTCGTCTTCTTCGACGGTCCCAACGTGCACAAGATCGCCGAGGTCGCCGTGTACAAGATGGATTTCTCGGCGCCGGCTTGGTGCAAGGTCGGCGGGATCGGCGATGACAGGGTGTTTCTCCTCGGGGGGGATCGGATTGGGGTCTCCAACTTCGGAGCGTCGTGTGCTGCTGCCGAGCATGGCCTGACCGGCAACTGCATCTACTTTCTGAATCACATTGCAACCAAATGTAATACAGTAATAGCTTTCGTGCATTGTCCAATTTTCTGACAAATGTTGAGCTTATTCTATCTGGACTCCTGAAGCGAAAATTATATTATAAGGCATACGTGCACATTGCAGGTGAAAAGATGATCTATACGATGAACTTGTGTTCAGTCTCTGCAGAATGTCCTTCAAGCCAGGCCTTGTGGATATGTACCAGCTCCAAGCCCTCAGGAGTCTCTCAGACTGCCAGTTGAAGCAAATAGTAACAAGCTACGCAAGACTTTTAGATGAACACAGATGCATTTAACTGCAGGACGATAAAGGATTTCAGTAGGATTGGAAGAACTTACATTCATATTCAGCTGAACAGTTGTGTGGCAGCAGTGCCGAGCATCACCTGAAAATGGAAGGAGTATTAATCACTGAAGCTTAAGTAAATCAATAAAATAAGAGAAATTTCAAAAGTGCAGAGCTCCTAGAGTGGAAAGGCAAGCCAAGAATAGAAAATGATTAGTCACGGCATGACATGATGCAAAATTATTGTAGGCAGATAGCTAAACAAAGTGACAACGATTGGAATAGTCGAATAGATAACTAACAAAATAGTTCATCATGAGAAGGGTTATGAGAGCATACCTTACATTTCCCAGTTGTCAAACTTAACCAACCAGTTAGTAGTACTGATCGGTGATGTAACAAGCCTGTCCACCCATGCCCGGAACTTCTTGCCTTGTTTGTCACCATAGCGCGAACTAAGTGCATCAATGGATGCATGAAGAGAATGCTCCAATCCAGAAGGATGAATAATTGTTCCATTCAAATGCTAACAAAAAGGAAAACAGATCAGTTTAAACTTTGTAGGAAGCTCAAGGAAACAGTAAGAGGCAGGAGAAATACATTTTGTCGGACAACAAATTACTAGTGCAATTTGATCAGGTGAGAGAGATGCGGATGAGAAATGCAGTTACTTTTTTGTACTTGAATTGTCTACTTCACTTCATAAAGAGATTATAGATAAGAAAAATGATGCCAATGAACTTAAACCAGATTGCTCTAAGAAATTAAATGAAGTACTTACAGCAATGCTTTTCAAGTACTGTATTACTGGTGAGGACTTTCGAACTTCGCCCCTCCGCCACTTTTCATAGAGAACATATAACTTCACCACCACATCTGCAGGCTTCATGATGTCTAACTTTGGATAAGGAAGTTCAAGATCCCTAGCAGAAACATTAGGTCCTAGTTTGAAGTGTTCGATAGCTTCCATGATACCGGCGGCACATCTCTTCATTGAATGAATTATCTTGGGATTATATGTTGCATTTTCTTCATACCATTGAAGCAGCTCCTCTTGAGCATTGCTGACCTGGACATTGTTTCAAAAAGCTGTGGTAAGTTTAGTTAATGTTTGATGACCATAACACCGTAGATGCAGGGTTATGGGAGAGTAGCAGCCATTGTCAGCTGTCACCGAGTCCTTGCAACATTGTCAGCAATGAACTTTAGCAGAGCGCTTTACCAAGAAACTATCGTGCACCGAATTACTAACCATGACGCCATGGATCGACGGGACACTGAATAACTCTGTATCATTTCCAGAGTCACCACAAACAAAGAGTATTGTTTGGTGCTTTCCCCTGTGAACTGAACTTGTTCAGCAAATATTGAAGAGCCTGCCCTTTTCCGGCGCCTTGTGGTACCACATCAAGAAGCACACCATAGCTGAAGATTAGTTTTACATTTATCTGATCGCAGAAAAAAGAAACAGAAAATTCAAAACAAGGCTCTACTGGCGAATGTTTCGATATTAATAACAAAATTGATCTTTACCCCACGTTTCTGCAACTTGTGAGGGAGAGCATGCATTACTTCCTGAGCACCTTGCTTGTCAACCAAAAAGGTAACCTTATGGGGACTCTGATCGTTCTCCGGCTGCATCCATACAAAGATAAGATACACACAGAGAGCATTCAGCTCAGCGTCAGCCCCAAAATAGAAAAACAAAGTGATCATTCATGCGACTGGATAAAAATATGCCTGTTGTTTTAGCTGAGGGAACTTTGCCGCCTCCTCGACCTCGACCACAATATCCCGGTCCCAGTTGCTGTTCAGATACTCCTCCCAGTCGACATCATGAACCATATCGGCACCATAAGCTATCACAGTTCCCACAGACATGACAGTGATATCCGGGGTGATCAGAGGCTTCTCTTTCCTCAAATCCTTGTAGCTGATCAGCGATCTCCCAGTCGAGAAGACCAGAAGAGAATCATGGGAAAACTCAGCCTCCCAGAGCGCCCCGAACCTGAGCAAGGACAAGTCTTCCGGATCATCATGATCAACCTGCATGTAAATGATCCAAAACATTGAGCTCTGATGAACCATATAGAAAACACATTATGAGTCACATAAAATTTCGAAGGTTTACGCACCATAGTCTGGTCAAGATCCGAAACTATCATAAGGCGGGCTGAACCATCGAAGTTGTCCATCGAAGCTCCTGCGAAGATTACTGGGAAAAGTTGGGTGCTTCTGCTGTTCAGTTCCCTGAATGAATATGACAAATCCCAGCAATGTGCTTCTTATGTATTCTTCACCTACCCTCTGGTCAACCAGGGATGAGGTCTTGTTTTATGTTAAAAACGAGAAAGAGAAGGTAAAGATGACTTGTGCCTAAGGAATTCAGGCCACAGTCGTCAACGATTGCACAATGCAGCAGGTTGGGCACATGATCATGGACCGGGGTGACAAGAATTGCAGATGAAATGAAGCTGCACCTTGTGGGAATTACCATGGACCAGGAAAACCTGCTTGACACATTGTACTCACTGTGCCGGGTTAGACCAATTCACACATAATTTCTTCAGTTTTTTTTGGCAGGTATCATAATTAATCGTGGCGCAGTGGTAAAACTCTCCACTTGTGGCCCGGAAGTCCTAGGTTTGAACCAGCCTCTTCGCAGAATTTTGAAAGATTTTTGCAAGGATAAAGCTGTCCAGGAATTCCCTTCCCCAGACTCCACACCCTTTTTTATCATAATTAATCGTCCTTATGGACTCAGCAAGAAAGCACAACAGGTCACATTACTGAATCATGGAAACCAACAGGCAAAAGCTTCATTTAATTTTTGGACCTCATGAACTTCACGAGACAGAATCATGGAACATCTTTTATTGTACATTACATGGAATTACCATGGATTGAGCCTATCTGGAAGTACATTCTGATTCTATTTGGACTGTTGAAGAAAAAGATATGTTATGCCTGTTTGCACTTTGCAAGTGACTAATTGACCTACAAGATGAATGCGTTCTCGCTCCCTGCAGAGTGTCCTTCAACCCAGGTCTTGTGAATGTGTGTCAGCTCCAAGCCCTCTGGAGTCTCAGGCTGTAAGTTAAAGCAGATAGAAATAGTTAAAATATACACTATACAGGTGCATGAGACTAAGCAACTGCAAGACAACCAACAATTCTCATAGTCGGGAAAATCTACCTTCATGTTCAGCAGAAGAGTAGTGCGGCAGCAATTCCGAGCACCACCTGAGAATAGCAGGAACTACTGTGAAGCTCAAATAAAATAAAATAAAATAGCAAAGCACAGAGCATGCAAGGATTAAAGAAACAACAAGGTAAACAGAGACATGGCATGTTAAAATGAAATGTCATGAAGCTATATGAAAAAGTGACAACCACTGGCTTGTATTAAGGGCCACAATTAGTGTATCATGTGAAGAGGCTGACGGCAGACCTTCTTTTTCCCAGTTATCAAACCTCACCAACCAGTTACTTGTACCAATCGGTGATGTAACTAGTCTATCCACCCATACCCGGAACTTGTTGCCTTGTTTGTCGCCATAGCAAGAACTTAGAGCATCAATGGACGCATGAAGAGAACGCTCCGATCCAGAAGGATGAATAATTATTCCATTCGAATGCTACAAAAGAAAAAGGATCTGTTGAAGAAAAACTTCAAAGAATCAATGAGCCAGCAAAATATGTATTTTCTCAGACTACTGATTAGTAGTATGATTTGATCTGGAATAACTTCAAAACTGTGAAATGTGTAATTACTTTCTGTGTTGTCCACTGTATGAAAGTGATCAAGATCAAAACATAGTGAATATGAATTGAAAAAACCAAGTTATTCTGAGAACCGAAAAAAGGAAGTACTTACAGTAATGCTTTTCAAGTACTGCAAAACTGATGAAGGATTTGGAAGCTCACCCCTCCGCCACTTCTCATAGAGAACATAGAACTTCACCACCACTTCTGCAGGCTTGATGGCGTCCGCCTTCGGATAAGGGAATTCGAGATCTCTTGCAGAAACATTGGGTCCTAGTTTAAAATGACCGATAGCTTGCATGATACCAGCAGCACATCTCTCAGTCGCATGAATTATTTTAGGATTACTTTTTGCATTTTCTTCATACCACTGAAGCAGCTCCTCTTGAGCATTACTGACCTGAGTATGATTTAAAAACTGTTTGGTAAGCTAGTCAGAGTAAACATTGTCATGAACGAACATTACTTGACAGTTTCAAGAAACTCCTTTGCACGGAATCACTGACCATGATGCCATGTACAGAAGGGACACTGAATAATTCTGCATCATTTCCAGAGTCACCACAAACAAGAGTATTGTTTGGTGGTTTCCCATTTGAATTGAGTGTATTCAACAAATAAACAAGAGCCTGTCCTTTTCCTGCACCTTGTGGTAAAACATCGAGGGCCTCACCACTGCTGTAGACTATTTTCACATCTAGCTGATCAAAGATAAGCAGACAGTTAAAAAAAGTTTGTTTTAGTACTAAATTTGAGAAAATACTGAGAGAAATCTCAAAGCATATGTGCCTCACCCCTCGTTTCTCCAACTTCTGAGGGAGAGAATCTATTACTTCCTGAGCGCCCTGCTTATCAACGAAGAAGCTAACCTTATGGGGACCTTGATTCCTCTCTGGCTGCATCAATGCAATGAAAAGTTACATACACTGCTCTAGTTCAGATATCAAAAAGGGACTAACCAGAGAAAAGTAATCATCTTAACAACTGGACATGCCTGAGGCTTTAGCTGAGAGAATTTAGCAGTCTCCTCGACAACGATATTCCTGTCCCAATTGTTGTCCAAATATTCCTCCCAGCCAACATCACGGATCATCTCTTCACCATATGCAATCACAGTTCCAACAGACATAATAGTGATGTCTGGTGTGATCAGAGGCTTCTCTTTCCGCAAGCCCTTGTAACTGATCGGTGTTCTTCCAGTTGAGAAGACCAGTAGAGAATCTTGGGAGAACTCAGCCTCCCAGAGCGCCTCAAACCTAAGCAAGGACAGGTTCTCTCGATCATCATGATCGATCTGCGAGTAAATAATACAAAAGATCAGGCACTGATCAGCTACATAACTGAACAGCATGAGCAAGCTCCTGAACCTGGAAAAACTAAAGGTTTCAATCAAAGCACACACCATCGTCTGGTCAAGATCGGAGACGATCACAAGGCGGGCAGAACCGTCGAGCTTATCCATTTGGAAGAACTCAGCTGAAGAAGAAGCAGCAACAGAAGTGCTTTTGCCTGTACACTTTCCTGGACAAACACGGCAAACACAGCAATGTGCTCCTTATTCTTCAGCTGCTATTTGGTCAACAACTGATAAAGTCTTGCTTTATGAGGAAAAAAAAAATCAAAGGATGACTGCATCTTCAGGTAGCATCTCTCCTCCGGTCCTCCCACCTTAATATACTCCTTAGAAGCAAGTGTACGTCTGTACCAGCAATTGTTATTAACAGGCAGCCATCCACACAAGCTTATATACTGATAAGGAAGCCAAGGAGATAAGCACAGGCCTATCTTGGAAATTCTATGCGTCTATCCCCACCCCCACCACACCCCATGTGCGACAAGTAGCAAGACCGAATTGGGACAGGCTGCGCAAACTTTGATTTGGCCGGCTTTGTTCAGAGCAATGCGGCCGAATCTGCGCGGCCGTACAGGCCAGATTCACGGGGCGGAGCGCGAGATTGCGCAATGCGTTGGTTGAGCGCATGCATCAAAAGTCAAAAGATGGCAAGAAATCGAACAGCAGCAGCCGCCGCCGCCATCCACGCAAGAACATGACAACGGAGGTGAAATGGGAAGGGGGCGGGGGTGTCACCTGAGTGCGACGGCGGGCGGTGGGGGCTTCCGGACGGGGAGAGAAGAATCGTTGCGCCGCCGGGCAGGGGGCGAGGGAAGTGGCCAAGTGGGCGGGAATCGGGACGGTGCCGCGCGTGCTGGGCCGTGGGCGGCGAAGAGGAGAACAAATGCAGCTGCTGCTGCGCGCTTTCCGTTATCATATCAAACAAAAGAAAACCCAAATTACACTCCCTAGTGGATAATTAGAGTAAACTTTACTAGATTAGATTCTGATTTCCCATGTTGTTATATGCTGGCTGCTGGGTAAAGGACAACTTGGCTGGAAATCGTTCGGTTTCCTTATAGTTCACGATTACCGAGGCAAGTTTTTTTTTATCCTCTCTAGAATGCCACATGAATCTGCTCCACGTTTTCAGCTGTGCCTAAGTAGTATTTTATTTAAAGGCATCTTAGTCCACTAAATTTTATTTAAAATTATAATCGTCTAGTATTTGTTCAATGAAAATATTTATTGAATGTGATGAAAAATAATTCTTTTGCAACATATATATGTTTCTCTAATATTTTTTACAATAATATTCTTTCTCTCAAGAGTAACCAATGGACGGTTTCAACCTCAAAGGTGAAGAAATGCCAGCTTTTGCTGACCGAAGCTAATATAAAATTTTCCTAATCTCATTGACGACGTGTTGGAGTCAATAGGGTGTGCCATGCCTCGTAAGAAATTAAGAACCAAGGTGTGAAGAGCTAGCGATCCACGTGTAAACCGAGAACATCTCCTACGTTACCACCCATTAGGGTGTTACGTGTTACCAAATTCAAAATGCAAGTCTACAGTGATCAAAAAAATTCAAACAAAAATATGAATGGACAGCTCATGTCATCTTCTACCATTATGCAAAATTTGAGATGCAAAGATGCAACCAAAAAGTGAAATCTGCACATTACTACAATTTTTTGGTTCCCTGTGAGCCATTAAAAAAAGATCATAATTCCCTTTGTACCACTGAAAAAATTGTAGTGCCTAATGTACCATTAGTTCAATGTTTTGTTCCCTCCGTACCACTGCCGTCTAATTTGGGGAAAACGGCAGCTAACTGGAGCTCACAATGACTATTTTACCCTTGTCTTCCACCTTCCTCTTCTCTCTCGTCTTCTCCATGAGTTGCGTCTCCTCCCCTCGCCTCCCTAGCTTGGCTTGCCCACCCAATCCAATCCCCTGCCTCCCCCTTCCCTTCTTTCCCTGCTGGCGCACCGACGGCGGCAAGTCACCGCGTGGCAGCCGAGGCGCAGTGGACCAGTCGTCGGACAGCCAGCGCTTAGCATCTTCGACAATAGCATCGTGCGTGAGGAAGCAAAGCAGGCCGCAGCGGCTTCGCGCGGCTCGTCCCTGAGCACCTCAGGCCCGAGGCCCGAGCGTCGCCGCATGGGGCTCGCTCCTTCTCAGACTGAAGAGCAGAGGCGCCATTGATTATTATTCTTCTACTCTGTTTCTTGTCTGTCGATTGATTTCAGTAGCGATGTTCGATTGAATGTTGGCTTATGGTGCGTGACCGCAGGACAGCTAACAGGGAATCCAGGTTATTAGAGCGAGCACCCATGCAACTCAACCGCCTGCATTCTGCAATCCCCCTATGCATCCTGCATATTTCCTTTATCCAGTTATCCTGTTCCATCATCCTATCTGTTCTTCGTGACTCATGCGTATGCACTTGGCCGCGGATGCCATCACCGGCGTGCAGACATACATCGTCAACAGCACACGTGGTGTTCCTGGGCGTCACCAATACTTGCAAGGTCTGCGGGCGCCGTCTTCTCGATTTCTTCCACTTCTACTCCCTCGCCAGCCTCCTCACGCTCCCCACCTGGCCCATCCGGCGCGCCGTCTCCTCGTGCTAGCCTCCGCACGGGCTGGGTGAAACCTCCTAGGCTCCTAGCACACCACGTTGCATAAGCTGGGCCCTCGGACGATCCAGCTCAGGCCTCCACCGTGGCTCCAAGGAGAGCCCGGGAAGAACGGAACGGGAGAAGATGAGGAGGAAGGTGGAAGGCGAGGGCAAAATGGTCATTGCGAGCTCCAGTCAGCCGCCGTTTCCCCCAAATTAGACAGCAGTGGTAATGGTACATTAGGCACTACAATTTTTTGAGTGGTACATAGGGAATTATGATCTTATTTTAGTGGCGAATTGCCTCAACGAGGTAGTCTCGCCGCAGTTTCCATGCCTCTTCCATGAACCCGCACACCGCACATGCTCGTGTCACGGTACCATTTGACTTGACATGGACCTCGCGAGCTCCGTGACCCACCACCCATCATTGCAAGATTCGAGTCTGTCTATTTTTTTTTTAGGCGAAAGCGTAGAGACCTCGAAGGTCAATTCAGACAGGTCACATCTGACGGCGCTCGTGCTGAGTTCTAGTGTTGTAGTAATCGCTGCGATCTCAAGCAGCGATATGCTATGACAGAAGGAAGCTTCAGAGAAGCAGCTTCTGCCCAGAACCAAATGATTTCTTCCTTTTCCAAAAGAAAGAAATACCAGCAAATGCTTCCCTTGACGAACTGTATCTGATTCCATGTGCTGCAGAACTCTGTAATTTCAGACGTGGAGAAATATCTCTCTCTTTTTCTTTTTTTGCAGAGACTTGGTAACACAGAGATTCAGACAAAAGCGTTCTATTTGGCATCAGAAAACCTTTGAGAAATAGTCGAGTTCATGTGGTTCTAATAGCAAAAGAGTCGCTGTCTCCATCTATCTATATATATAAATAAAGTAAAAAGTGTGGGATGTATGTAGTGCGCCTTGGGCAGGCCGTAGATGTGAGCAAGAGCTCTGTGGCTTCTTCCTGTGGAAGGGGAAATATTTCTGAGTTCTGACAGTATTCAATGTTCAATCCATTAGAACATGTCACCGTTAAATTGTATTCGGTGATTGCATGACGATTAGAGAGTACAAATGTGCATTGCAAGAAAGGCCAAGGATGAATGGATCTGGCACCCAATCTCCACATGAAAGCAGAATTGGACGCGAGTTCATTGCTCTTTGGGGGTGGCGTCCAACAGAGATTCAGTAGCCTGACCATCTCACAAAACTGCAAGGCAACAACAATGCAAACCAAATCAAGCCTTTTCAATCGCTTCGACGCTGAAGGCTATGTGATCGAGAACAAGAAATAGCCAACTGCGACAGAAGCTGACGGGATCTGCTTATCCGATTGAATGAACTATGGAATGGGTCTATAGAGAGTTTCGAGGGGTCTGCAATCTTTGTTGAGCTGATGCCTAAGGACCTGCTAAAGTGTATGAACGGTGGAATGCAATCGATACAATTCCATGTGACGATACAGAGAGAATCCTTGAAAGGGAGAAGGAAAGTTAAGAAAGTCACTGTTCAACGGGTTTCATTATAAAAGATGTCAACGAGCATATTTGGATACTAACATGTGCCCACCTTATGGGTCCTCCTTTCAAAACTACTCATCTAATCACAGTTAAGGAAGTTGAACAATTCTTTGAAATAAGGATTTTGTGGGACCATCGTGAGCGGAGATTTAGGATGAAGGAAGACTTAGCGAGAATCTACTGTGATGCATGTGTGGCTTGAATAAATTATGCAAAGGATCTGCTTCTTCTATCTGTACCGAGAGGATAGTTTGCAAACTACTGCAACCAACGTCACCGCATACTTTCTATTGCCCCAAATCCTTCAGGTTCGCTGCAAAGGGTTGCTATGCTGTCCTGGCCACCAAATCGGCATCGGACATCAGTAAGTGGGGAGGCATCGCACCCGGGGAGATTGATCAGCTCTGTTCTGTTGAAAATCCTTTTGGCTACAGTATGAGGCTTGCTGAGGTGAACATCACATCAGAAAAAGGTTCATCTGGTACGCTGCTGTTGAATGGATCTAGGGAGTATGTGGTAGCTCTTCATGGAGGATGTGGCACTGGCTTCTCATATTTTATTTTTTTCATGCCGGGCTGGCCCGTAACGCACGGCCGGCTTCGAGCCACTGCGAGCATGAAGGGCCCTCACGGCCTGCTTGGCTGCTCCCTGTGCTGTGCCTGTGCGTCGTCTCCTCGAGACCTCGACTCCTCTTGCGCGCCACCAAGCCCGCCATCGCTGTGCCGCCGGCCTCTCGCCGTCACTGGCCCCCTGCGCCGCCGCCACTGGCCCCCCACACCGCCACTCCCCGCAGCCAGCCCCCTCGGCCCTCGCCGCCGCTGCGGCTGCTCTTCACGGCCAGCCCCACGTCGTCGTGGAGGAGAAGGGTGGAGGCGGAGGTTGGAGAATGGAGAGGAAGGGGAACGGACGGGGGGAGCTAGGGAGGCGGCCGCCGGGGGGAGGGGGGAGCTCGGGAGGCGGAGTCACGGAGAACGGATGGGGGAAGGGGAACGAACGGGGGGAGTTGGGGAGGCGGCTGCCGCGGGGGAGCCGGGGAGGCGGAGTCGCAGAGAACGCCAGAACGGATGGGGAAAGGGGAACGTACGGGGAAGGGGAGTGGACCGTGGGTGAGATAAGATCGAGTGTGGAATGGATAAGGGTGAGACATGGGCCAGTAATGGGCCGGTCGTTAGTTTCGTGCCGGGCTGTGCCGCCCGTCGGGCCTAGGCGACGGCCCACGCTCGGCACGAGGCATCGGGCCAGGCCAGCCCGAGCCCGAAGAGGTACGGGCCGGGCTAGGCTTGGGACGGGCTAAAAAATCGAACTTCGTGCTGGGCTATCGGGCTGCGGGCTGCATGTACATCTATACTCTCTGTCCATCGGCCAGAGCTTCTCCTATCGGCTGGTCTCCCCTTTTTTTTTGCCCATCGGCCCACTGCTTTCACTCGTTCCTTTGCCCATCGGCCGACTGCCTCCTCCTTTTTTTATGTGTTCTTTTCCCAATCGGCCGACTGCTCCTTTCTTTTTCTCTTTCTTTCTTTCTTTCTTGTCCTTCGGCAGGGACTTTCTATCGGCTACTCTTTTTTTTTATATTTCTTTCTTGTCCATCGGCGGATGAAAAATCTTCCATCGGCTGCTGATACTTGCTTTCTTTGGAAAAAATATTTTCCATCGACTCTTTCCATGGGCCAGCTGGTGCTTGCTTTCCTTTCAACTGGCCGATAATAAAAAACTACATCGGCTACTATGTGCCCGTCGATGCTTGTTTCCCTTGAACTGGCCAATATATAACATCAGCAAGGGTGGAACCAATTTATAAGCCTTTCTTAACCAGCCATAGCACCTTCGGGTTAACCCTTTTACACGAAGCGAGAAATGAAAGTGTAAGCAGGGTGCTATGTGTACGCGTGCCTGCCCCTCGAAAGGGCTGGGCGGTGCGGCTTTGGAGGACGGGGTGTTACAATAATCCAAGTGTCAAATTCAAGAGCGAATCGGCTCATATTCTGATTAGCTTTACAGAATTGTAATGGCCGGGCAGCCGATACGGGAACAAAACGATCGGCTAGGTCAGCCGATGTATGCGAACAACAGTTGAAATAGATCTAATCGACTGTATAACAGTTGATTAATTGAAAACCAGGGTAAAAGCCGATCGAAACTTATTCCAAACTGGGATAGTGGTGATAAAAACTAAAGAGCAAGATTAAACGAATAAACTTGCAGATTTAGTAGATATCGATAACTTGGTGAATAAATCTAGACGAAATAATAGTGATGCGCCGGAAGTTAAAGCCTAAAAATTACTCGATAAACGCGGAACTTACAATCCAGCCGGAGATCAAGTTGATGCAGTCCTGCTAGCTTGGAAGAACTCGTGAAAAAGAAGAAAAGTTTGACGAAGTCGCCGACTTGAAAGTAAATTGCAAAGTAGTAAAGATTTGTTTGATTGATGTGTATATGCTTACAGACCTCGCAGTACCTCTATTTATACAAGTGTTAATCATTATGCATGAAAAAACAAAAAGATATTAAGGTAAACCTAATTGTAAAAACATCAATATTTCTCGTCATCCTTCAGGCAGAAACCTACTTGACATTAACATGAAACTACTATTTAGAGTTAAAAAGTGATACAAAATACACATTCTATTAATTCAAGAGTAGTGCCACTTAATGCAAAAGGACTAATTGAGCGGGACGAACAAAAGTTAGTGAAAGAACTTGCATGCTGCGGCCATAGCACCATGCACCGCACATCAGCTCTGTTTATGCTCTGTTTATGTGCCTGACACCAGACGTGCCTTAAGAACGATAGTCCTATATCATAGAATGGAATAAAGTGATGCTGAAAAATCAAAGCCGTAGAGCTCTAATAAGATTTATAATTTGAAATTGATAATCTTAAAGAGACAGATTGTTTAATCAACAAGATGCCGAGAGAAGTGAATGACAAGTAGCTGGAGCTTCATTGTTTCATATATGCGTACCTCCATAAAAGACAAAAGCAAACTGACAGATTCTAGCGTCCCATGATCAAGTGATATCTAATTTTTTGCCACTGAGTGGCAACAGATTTGCCACTATGTGAGAGGAGTGAATGTGAGAGGGGCGAAGTGAACATCGCATGCAGTGGCAAAAAGTTAAATGATCAAGTATCATGATGAGACTCCGCTGTAGCCGGCCCAGCCCAAGCCTGCACTATCACAAAGACCACCTCCTCCCTCTTCCCCCACGACCGGTAGCCCAAAATTTCCCCAATTCCCCAAATCTACACCCCTCCCTGGTTCCCTACCTTCGCTTCCTCTCCTGTCGCACCCCCCGAGTCGATCTCCGCACTGTATGGCGCCGACCACCAAGGAAGAGGAGGGGGGAGAGGCGTGGGAGTCAAGGCTGCTGCGGCGGCGGACTCCTGCAGGTTCCCCCACACCGCCTGCAGGGACCGCCCCGTCGCCACCGCCGTCGCAGCGGGGGAAGAGAGAAAGGCCCGGATCCTCAAGAGGGCGGAAAAGAGCTAGGGCGACCGGCCGCGAGGACGAGAAGGATGCCGAGGCTGCGGCGGCCTCAGCTTCACCACCCGCCGGGCATGCTTCCTCCGGAGCATCCTCTGGAACCAGCTCTCCTCTCCGTTGGCCTGAACTCCCTCGCGCCGTCTTAGGTGAAGATTCCTACGGAGAGCAGATTTTGGAGCCTTTCCATGAGATCGACCCGGCCATTGTCAGGGCCCACGGCAAGCTGAAAACCAAATATTTTGCTAAACTGGGTAAGCTATTTGATCTCTTCTACTCGCCTGGCATGTCATGTTAGAGAAAAAAGATATTTTGATTTCATTTATGTGCTCTCGTTTCGTATCTGAATGTCAAATTGTCCTAGAGCCGCTAGTTAGTTGGGAACTTGTACGTGTCAGGTTGAGCTATAGGATTGATGTGTATGGACTGGAAGTTTTCAGAATTTGGCCTGGGCCTTCCTTACTTCATATGAAAACCCGAACCCATCCTATCTTACTTTACATGAAAATCCACCCAAGTGCTGTTACGCCTGTCATGGCATGTTGGAGAGAAAAGATCTTTTGATTTCATATATTCATTTATGTGCATTTTACCGAACAGATCGCCAGCTCAAGTTAGTTTCGTTGGACCAGCGTATTCCATCTTCATGCATGGTAGATCCAAGATTGCTTTCAGTCCGTAAGGCGGCTACAAATTCAATTCTTCAAATTGCTAAAGTCACAGTGGGTTTGTCATCATATATCGGTATGTATACATGTGTACTTATCTAAGATTTGTGCGATAATTTCTGTCATTTGGTCTCACCAATAATAGGTGCACACATGCAGATGATAAAATGTTGGGACGGACCTCTGGTTTTCTCATAGATTGGGATGTGGAGAATAGAATTGGAACTGTGTTGACATCTGCTCTCGTGATCCAATCAAAGTCTCCATCACTTGATGAGTGGTCAGCAACAGACGAGTATGCTACCCATGCTGAGGTGAGTTCACATCCAAATTTAGTTGTCTTAGTAGTCAATGTCAAATTCACAATGATACCTAGCGTGGGTCTGTGTACATGAATTCCTCTAATTGTAGTGTTTAACTTGAGCCAAGTCGTCTCAAAGTCTTTAAACACTAATCAACGGCCCTTCACCTTTGTAAATCAGGTAAAGCTAGTTTTGATCAAGTTGTTGTCCACGTCAGCCCGAGCCACGTTAGCTGAGGGCCATCAAAAGTTCTTAACATCCCTGCCGCCGCCTAGACTTTCTATCAGAAATGTGTGGGCTGCCTGATTTATTGTATTTGAGATCGGCGTGTTTCTCATACTCAATAATAGTTGAGAGGAATAATGGACTTCACTCTTTAAACTGTTATTCCTTTCTCTACAAAGTTTTACTAATAATATGTATTGTCCTAAAATGATCAAATACTGTCATATCTTCTTGAAAAATATAATGTATTACCTTCTACAATCAATTTTTCAGGTCCGCGTTCATTTCATGGATAAGGCTGCGACTACAGTAGTTGCTAACTTGCTGCACTACGACAAGCATTACAATCTTGCTTTGTTCAAGGTTTCTATGGATTTATCTGCTCAGATACCCTCATTTACTAGTGAGCTGAAGTTTGCTGAAGAGGTTTTTGTGCTTGGAAGAGATGAGGGTCGATATCTGACAATAGATCATGGAAATGTGGCATATGAGGGCCCAAGCAGGTTGCAACGCCACCATTATATGTTTATCACCCGTAGAATAAATAAGGTATAATTGCATCTACCTCGATTTCTATGTTTATTATATTGTCTTTGTTTTCTTCTACTGCTCACAATTCTAATGTTTGTGGTTAAAACATTTTAGCTTGGTATTGGTGGACCCGTCATCAACCACGGTGGACAAGTTGCTGGGATGTATAGTCATCCAGGACTGGCATTTACACCCTCTTCTATTATATTGAGGTGCCTGCAAATGTGGAAGAGTTTCAAGTAAGTATTGTCATATGATGTTACCCAACATATTTATCTTTTCCCGTTTTGATGCATATGTTAGTTTTTGAAAAGAGTTTCGTCTGCTTTTAAGGAAGAGGCCACGTTTCCACCTACGTCTCTTCAAAGAAGAGGCAGCCTGTAGCTTATGTGTGGTATTTTCCAAAGGAATTTAATTTTCATGGGAAGTTTGCTTTTTGCCTAAGTTTCAGAAGACCTCATCCTCCCTGGACAGATCAATCTGCGCCTCACTGAGGTTGGCCATTAAAGAATTCCACTGTTCTTGATCTGACTGAAGTTAATGAACCAGCCATCCATGAAACTTGATTTTCATAGGAACCTCTCCTAACCAGACATCATCCCAGAAGCAACCTCCTACCATCATTAGCTTTGTAAATAGCGCTCATCATTTGAAGAGATGCTTAACTTTAGGTAACCCTTGCCAAAATTGAGATGTCCCCTCGCATGTGGAATTAAGAAGTTCCCATCAGCCAAGTTTCATTAGAAACCCTGACAATATTCCAAATCCACTAACTAGTAAGCATTCATTCATTATTATAGTATTATTTTTTCCAAGGCTCCCTTTGTCCTTGGGTCTTTTGTCATATAAGCCACCAAAATAATTGATGCCTGTTGAGTCAGATACAGGGATTCTAATATATTTAATGGGTAGCTCTCTTAATTTGCAGTTCAGCATATTAACCATCCTCAGCTTTTCCTCATGAGAATATCCGAATAGTTTTAGAGCTCTGAGAAATAATTTTCAGCCCTGTGAGCCACTCAAAACAGTTTTAGATCGGATGGATAGGTTAGTTCCATCTGCTACGACGACCGCATATGTTAATATTAAACTGGTTCATTAACGTTTTCTTATGCTCCTTTTCTTTTGAGTAAAGACTCTTGTTGGTTCATGAGAAAATGTTTAGAAATTGGCAGGTCTTGTTGTGCACTTGTGCTTACGCCGCTATATCTTTTATGGATTTTTTAATTCTAACTTTGAGCATTTTAGACATGATATTTCATTTTAGTCAAAATAGATTGTTTAAAAGGGTAGTATGTTGATGTTTATACCTCTTCCAATCTCATAAACAATTATTTGCTACTATAGCTGCATACTGCGGCTGCACGTTGGGATGAAGTTTTCAGCTATTAGCCTCCTCGACCTTCCTCATAGAGAGGTCATCGCCTGCAAGTGTGATATCGATGATGGTCTCATTGTTACACAGGTATACATTGCATGCTGTTGCTTATTTTGTGGATTCATGGTCGCCTCTCTATTTTTTTTCATTATGCATGTTATTGAGTAATTAAGTGCCAATTTGAACTGTAGGTGTCTGAAGGATCGATTGCTGAGAAACTTGGTGTTAGGCATGGTGATATTATTAAATCTTGGAATGGAGAGAACATATCTACGACGATTGAGGTAAATGTGGTGCTGTTTATTATATTCCCACAAATGTATTACATTAGCTAGTTTGTAGTCCCAAGTAAGCTTATGTAAAGCTGAGATGAGATCCAATAAGTGTCACTGGTAAAGAGGATATGGAAATAAAAAGGGGTATTACTAGTAGTAAAGATTGGATAAGATAGTAACTATATTTGATGTGTATTATATCACCTCGATATTCTTATTACTATTGTCAGCTAGAGAATTTCTTGTTGGATATGTGCGAGAAGCATCTGGACAAAGGAAACAGCATTGGTTCCTCTGTGGATTTATCAGTAAGTGTAGTTGTTCTTAGACGTGGTTTAATGTCTACTTTATGCGCCTTTATATCTCTAATTACGAAATATTGCTATAAGTAGGGAAAGCATTGAGAGGCCCAAATATACAAATATAATGAAACATTTATTCACAATATAAAAAGGCAGGAGCATGCATATGGATATAATTAAAAGAATAGAAACTAGTTTTAGTTCTGCATGAGTGTTTATGTTGCTATTTTACCTTGCAATAACAAGGGTCTCATATACTTGATGAACATTTCCGTGAAATGGGCTTCGTGGAGCTTCTTTTCGTATCTTCTATTTTCCCTGAGATTGAAATCTGTATGTGGTATCAATTTCATAGCATTGAGAAATACATTTCAACTTACAGATTGGTATCTTTCATACGCGGAAAGGCAAACATGGCACTATCAAGATGACAGTAAATGTATCAGATGATGTTGAAGTGATTGCAGAAGGTATGTATCTCTCATTTTTGATGTTTGAGGTTTGCTCCTGATACGATTATATATTTCTATGCATCAGGATTCCAAGGACTTTTATAGAAGCTTCATATATTATGTAGAAATGTGCAGGCAGATACTTGCAAGTTTGTTTCCACCATTTAACAAGTATATATAATGGATACCTTAACCATGATGGTTTTTCTGCTTAGGCACCTATCCTGTCACTACTGCGGATTGTACCTCGGGAGATGACGATGATTCTGGTATAATTCAAGGTGAGTGCTTGTTTGCTTTCAGTTGCTAAACATCAAATTGTCATTTTATATATTTTGTGAAGAAACTCCTATAAGGAATCTTAGCTGTTCTAAATTGTTGTCATTATCCAGTATTTTCCCTATCTGATTGCATTGATTGACATCTCACTGTATAATATGTTACCTGAGCACGTTGGATATTAGAATTGATGTGATTGCATTAGTTCACGTTGGATATTAGAATTGATGTGATTGCATTAGTCTGAGATGTGAGAATTGATGGGACTGCATTAGTTTGGAATGTGAGAGAGGGTATCTCGTGAAACTCCTGATGATGAAGATGGTGACATGGAAAGTTATTTTTTCTGAGCATGTAAGTACTGTTATCCTAGCTAGATTCCTATTTCTGTGCATAGTTGACCCAACAATGACGATTTTACTTTCAGGGTACTCTGCGATGATGAAGTTGGCGATGACTACGGTTTAGTCGACCACTTGATTTCGTAGTTGCACTAGAACCAAAGTGATCTTTTGTGTAAACTAACCAATTGTGCATGCAAGACAAACCGTGAGCTTAGTTTGGTCGACACTGATGAAGCCACTTGTGAACCGTCAAGTTTTTGTAAAAAGAGTTGTCGATTGACCTGTAGGCTATGAATGCTCATTGCAACAATGCACAATTTATGAGTCAAGTTTACTTAAGCCATCTTTTATGCTCATCCTTTTGTTGTGTGACGTTCTTGACACGCTTGTTAGGTGGATATTTTAGTTTGACGTGACGGTTCTACATGGTGCTTGGATCCTTTGTAATTGGATGCATATGCATATTAAAAATATGGTACCAGCTGAATTATGAGATACCATTTTGGTGTTTTCTATCACCTGATTTTTACCCTTAATCTCTTCTATCTTTCTTGTGAGCACCACGAGAGATGGGTGGGTACTAGGTTACGTTTGGCAATGGCCACGGGTTTATCGATGAGGTTATCGTGAGAGATGGGTTTAATGATAAGGTTACTGGGCAGGAAGATTAGCCTCGCAGTCGCGGTGATGGGGAGGTTAGCAGGAGCGCAGGAAGGTGAGATAGCGGTTAAACACTTATAGGTGAGAAATAGGAGCAAGGGCCTCTCTCCCTATTGAATGTACTTAGTCGATACGGAGTAGGTTGTATTAGTTTGATACTGATAATTTGTTATGAAATACAAATTCCATCCTTAACTTGCCTAATAACTACAAAAAATTTCGGAAATATTTTTTGAAAATAAAACAAACCAAAATATCTATCTAAACCTTTTAGAGTGACGAAACTTTAATTCCAGGGGCAGGAGACTCCGCTGTAGCCGGCCCGGCCCAAGCCCACCTCCTCCCTCTTCCCCAACGACTCGTCCCCGTCTTCTCCCACCCGGCCCGCGGGCATTCCACTTCCTGTGCTCTCCTCCCCGCGGCGGCGGCGGCGAGGGCAACCGCTCCGGCGAGACCGACCCTCCCAATCCCTGCTGCCCACGCGCGCGGCCCTCTCCTCGCCGCCACGATGCGGTTCGACCTGGATGGCATGCCGGTTCACTTCCCGTACGCGGCGATCTACCCAGAGCAGCACGCGTACATGGGGGAGCTCAAGCGCGCCCTCGACGCGCGCGGGCACGCGCTGCTCGAGATGCCCACGGGCACCGGCAAGACGGCGGCGCTGATCTCCCTCATCACCTCCTACTCCCTCGCCAACCCGTCCCGCCCGCTCCGCCTCATCTACTGCACGCGCACCGTGCACGAGATGGAGAAGACCCTCGCCGAGCTCCGCCTCCTCTTCGCCCACCTGCCCCCCGCCGCCTCCCGCTCCCTCCTCGCGCTCGGCCTCTCCTCCCGCAAGAACCTCTGCGTCCACCCGCAGGCGTCCGCCGCCGCGGCCCGGGACTCCGTCGACACCGCGTGCCGCCGCCTCACGGCCTCCTGGGTCCGCGAGAAGGCCGCCTCCGACCCGGAGTCCACGCCGCTGTGCGAGTTCTACGAGACGTTCGACCGCGCCGCCGCCGCCGGGGACCTCGCATCCCTCATGCCGCCCGGGGTGTACACCCTCGCTGACCTCCGCGCGCTCGGGAGGCAGCGGCGGGTCTGCCCCTACTTCCTCGCCAGGCAGATGGTCAAGTACGCCAATGTTGTGGTGTACAGCTACCAGTACCTGCTCGACCCCAAGGTGGCCAGCATTGTGTCAAGGGAGATGCAGAAGGAGTGTGTGGTCGTGTTCGATGAGGCTCACAACATCGACAATGTCTGCATCGAGGCGCTGAGCGTCAGCATTCGCAAGCAGACGCTGGAAGGTGCTGAGCGGAATCTACGGCGTATCTCGCAAGAGATTGACAGGTACTATCTCAATTGTTGGAGAAGCTCCAGTTCGGTCACTAGTACAGTAGTAATTACTGAACAATACATTTCATCTCTTTAAAAGTATCCAACTCTGTGATAGGTAATTGAGGCTTGCTTGCTAACTGCTCTATCTGGTAGGAAGGTTCAAGGCCACCGATGCCAATAGGCTTCGTGCTGAGTACAACAGACTTGTGGATGGGCTAGCACAGAGGGGAAATCTACCAAGTGAGTATCCCTTTTTCTCACTATTCCTGCATTACGCACTGTCAGTTATGACCTTCCGCAGACAGCTCACAATAATATGCTTCTTGTGATGAAGTATCGGATGCTTGGCTTGCAAATCCGGCTTTGCCTGATGACATTCTGAGGGAAGCTGTTCCTGGAAACATAAGGAGAGCTGAGCATTTTCTTGCTGTCTTGCGGCGGCTTGTGAGATTCCTTGATGGACGGCTGGAAACAGAAAATGTTGAGAATGAAATGCCCATTGCCTTTGTTGCTTCGATCCATTCCTCGGCTGGAATCGACCAGAAAATGCTGAGGTTTTGTTATGACCGGCTACACTCACTAATGATGACATTAGAGATAACCGATACAGATGAGTTCATGCACATTCAGACCATCTGTGACTTTGCCACATTGATTGGAACTTACACACGAGGCTTTTCCATAATAATAGAACCATATGATGAAAGAATGCCTGACATTCGTGATCCTGTGATTCAGGTACCCTTCCTAATCCTCGTGATCATTATGTCGTTGTAATCACACTGCTTCATTAATGTGCTAATGAGCTTTTATGTGTTGCAGCTGAGTTGCCATGATGCTTCACTCGCAATAAGACCTGTTTTTGATCGTTTTGAAACAGTTGTGATCACTTCTGGAACTCTCAGCCCAATTGATCTTTATCCTCGTCTCTTGAATTTTAATCCTGTTATAAGCAGAAGTTTCACAATGTCTTTGACAAGGGATTGTATTTGTCCCATGGTCTTGACTCGAGGAAGGTATGAACTTGTCCCACTTTTAACTTCGCAGTTCATATGTCAAAATGTTATGTAGCATGTCTGATTGTTTAAATGCTAGTATTTTCAACATATTCTTAATTTTGGTAGTGCTACTTTCAATTCCTGAGAATCTTATGACGCTTATGCTAGGCTTATAGGACCATTTTAGTTGTTTCTAAATTTTATTTTACTAAAACTTTGTGTAAACTTTAATCATTCCATAATTTTCAGTGATCAGCTACCTGTGAGTACAAAGTTTGATATGCGTAGCGATCCTGGTGTGGTGAGGAATTATGGCCGCCTCTTGCTGGAAATGGCTTCTGCTGTTCCAGATGGCATAGTTTGCTTTTTTGTCAGTTATTCTTATATGGATGGCATTGTCAACAGCTGGCACGAAATGGGAATTCTGCAGGTTATTTTTTCACCTGACACTGTTATTTCATAAAGTTGCTGCAATTCAGATAAAATATGCAGTTCAGCAAGTTTATAAATTGACTATCTCGCAGCTCCTCTAGAACATCAATTATAGTAAAATATGAAAGGGTTTATAAGTATCTGATGTCATATTTCCAAACCATGTTCTGGATTTTCCATGCTACTATGTATTGATATAAGAGTTGAGTCATCCGTAGACCTGGGTTCATATTAAGACCTAGAAGTATTGATCTGTAACCATCTAATTGTTTACTACACCAGCAATGTGCATATGGAACTGTATATTGTTGCTTAAGTGTGAAGACTTTGGACATAGAATATCTTAACATATGTGCAGCTTTGTTATCTAAAAGATATATTAGCCACTTGTGTTAAATTTTGTTATGCACAAAGATACAGTAATCATTTGTTTTATAATTTATAAAGGATGGCATGAAATTGTATAGCTTCCACATGGCGTACTCAATGCATCCCAAATCCTTCAGTTTTTTTTACTTTATTTTTTCTTAGATCATACCACCTTTCTTCTCAAGTATGGTTTTGCATTTTTCTATTTCATCCCAGATAAGATTTATATGCATTGGCTCCCAAGAGCTCAAACCTGCTGTTACAATTTCGCAGGACATCATGCAATATAAATTAGTATTCATCGAAACCCCAGATGTCGTCGAGACAACTTTGGCTCTTGATAACTACAGAAAGGCGTGCGACTGTGGAAGAGGTGCTGTTTTCTTCTCTGTTGCCAGGTCGGTTCACGCTATATTATTTTCCAATCAGAAAGTTATCTTCAGAATTTGCTATGTGTTCATGTTCAATATCAGTATGATGACAATATAAGATGTAACATAGATAAAAAAAAATGTTACCATCACCATTTTAATCTGTAGATGTACTCTTGCTTAACTTGACCCAATGCAGGGGCAAAGTTGCTGAAGGTATTGATTTTGACCGACACTATGGCAGACTTGTTATCATGTTTGGTGTTCCTTTCCAGTACACACTCAGCAGGTGAGTTTTGTTCACGTTTTAAGTTCAATCTTTTGTACCCCTTGATATTTGTGCCAAGCTGCCATCACTTCATCCCTATAAGTGGTTTAGATGCATGTAAACACTTTCAAACTATTAGCTATAGCAAATCAACATTGTCGCTATGTTGCAATCTGTGGTACTTTTATCATTAAACAATGATCGCCTTTGTCTGGCTGTATATGGTTTGCAGGATATTGCTTGCTAGGTTGGAGTACCTAAGAGAAACTTTTCAGATAAAGGAGGGTGACTTCCTGACATTTGATGCTTTGGTAATAGCACTATTTTTGTAAAGACAAAGGGTGCCTTTTGATCGTCACCTTTTTCTTTTTAATATTTCTAACAAAAATTATGGAAAATTTGAAATCTTGTGAATGTCAGAGGCAAGCAGCCCAATGTGTTGGCCGCGTGATTCGCTCTAAAGCTGACTATGGAATGATGATATTTGCTGACAAGAGGTACTTTAATTACTGCCTTGACTTATTGAATTTTAGCTTAGCTGAGCATGGAGAAAGCCAAGTGTGTAGTTGTTTTATGTTGATGAACTGGCTGCAATCTTGTTGTATCAGATACTCACCATATTGTTAATCTGCATGTTGCTAAAAACAGGTTCCCATTTTCTTGCATTTGGACATGTAGTGGTCCAGTGTAAACAGGCCATTTTAGTTCAAAATTCTTTATTAAAATGTCAACACAAGGTAGCATCCTTGGGAAGCACATGATACATGAAGTTGGAGTTTCCAACTAAAAAGTATGCATTTGATTGTTTTTTCTGCAAACAAAGATTACTTAATAATCATTGGTTGATTTAATACTTGTGTCCCACGGGAAGTGCGTGTCTTATAAGTTTATTTTAGTTATTTTAGGCCTGAGGTCCATCAAAATTGCATCTATACTTCCATGAGACATAATGACACTTGCTCTGCCCATTTCCCTGCGTTATTAATCACACATGGGTATGCCCTCAAAAAAAAATCACACATGGGTATAACAATGTTTTATGCAGAATTTCACATTTACTAAATTCCATGGTATTTTTACTTACAGGTACAGTCGGCATGATAAACGGTCTAAGTTGCCTGGGTGGATACTGTCACACTTGCATGATGCTCACCTAAACCTGAGCACTGATATGGCTCTGCATATAGCTCGAGAGGTATGTTTTGCATCTCTGGTATCCATTACTTGTGGTTTGAAGCTTGAATCATCGGGCAATTGTGGTTTAGAAGTTTCAAAGAACAAATTATCCTGTAAAGATATGTTGTTGCCAATGGCACTCCAGAAACTAGGCTGCACATGCACAAATGACTCGGTTCCTTTCTACCCTACTCATGAAATTCCCCTAAAACAGCTTCCCTGGTTCAGTGGTTCTCATATGGATTTTGTTAGCATCTTGGCATCTCGTTTTCCCCAGGGTTGACAAAACCTTGCCTGTTGCTTGTTAGTTTTCGTTTTCAGTCAATAGTGATGCTCTAACACTTGATCTGCGACAGTTCCTCCGGAGGATGGCGCAGCCATACGACAAGACAGGGAGCGGCGGCAAGAAGACGCTCCTGACTGAGGAGGACCTGCAGAATATGGCGCAGGACGAAATGGAGATGTGAAACCACGGATGAGAGCTGAGAGGGCTATATGTGGTAGATAACTCACTTGAAGCCACTGATGTACAAAAATTTTGTAGCCAAAATTCCTTTTGCGGTCGATAACTTAATTGAAGTGTGGATTCAAACCTCACTGCGCATGCTACTAATTAATGTTACTCGAGTTCACATGGATTTGGTCATTCAAACAGCACCAAGAGAGAATGATCGTGTGTCCGATGGTTGTGCGTTACTCGGCCGTGCGAGACGCCGCCATTCCGCCAATTTTCTGTCGTACGAGTGGGTGGGATGAATTCAAGCGGCAATTTGTGGCTTAGAATCTTTTTGTCGGCAAATCTTTTGAGAGATGTAATGCAAATCTGAGATTGGATTGAAAAGTCGTTGGATGGTATACAGGTAGAAAGAAAAGTGAGAGAGCACGGCTGGTGCGGCACACGGGCTCTGGGGGGATTCAGAAAACAGCACTCGCTTGAATTGTGTTCAGAAAACAGCACGACGAATCGATGAATTCACAGGACAGCACTGAAGCACCAAATGCATTCATAAAATAGCAGTCCATCTCTGTTTCTCCCTCTCCTGTTTTTCTCAAGCACCTTTTCAATATAGCAGGTGACCAAATTGCCCCTGGTATCATGCAAGGTACAATAGATTGCCTCCCTGCATTTTCAAGACGATAGCTTTTCCAACATTTGCCCCCTGGTGATAACTAACTCGCACTGTTTTCAGCAACTTTTTTAGATTTTTTTACACGCGTATTTGCACAAGTGGAAACTTTGATATCTGAATTGGAATGAATGACAAACCATTTCGTATGCCAGTTTTTTGGCCGACCAGCCTTTTTCCAAAAGGAGTGATGTTTCATGACAAACCATTGCACCAGAGAAATTTGGATGTGCCATTGTTTGAAAGTTAAAATTCAGGGAGGCTGCTGTGCCTTGTATGATAGCAGGAGCAATCCAGCCATTTGCTATATTGCAGATATGGATTGCTGTTTGCTGTCTTGCTGAACACCACTCCAAATGAGTGCCGTTTCTTGCGGGACTGCGAATCTGCGATAGTGCATCTCATTAGTCAGTAGCAACAGCAATCATGGTGAACTGCAGGGGAAGGGGAAGGCATCTAGATGCCGCTGCCGCGGCTGAACCGCGCGGAGGAGCGCGGGGGGGATCCCGAGGATAGCGCGGGATCCATCGCGGACGTCGCCGGCGGCAGCGCGGGCTCGTTGGCTTGCCCAGCGCCGGCCCGGAATATTTGCAGAACACCCCCTGGTTTGGATCGCAATTAATAGTCGCGATCCAAATCACAAATCAGGGGTCCTTTTGAAACATAGCCGAACGTACATTCACATAAAACGCCCTGGTCCGGTCGGCTCCGCCTCCGGCACCGGCGGCCGCCGCCGCTGCTGTCCGCCCTAGGTCCCATTCCAGCCGGAACCGCAAGGCCCCATCCTTGGTTCAGGCCCTGGACTGCCACGAGAGCTCCACTCCTCTCCTCTGAGTCGCGCAGGCATCGAAGCCGCAGCTGACTCGGCCGGGCATGGCGGCCTCGCCGCCTCCTACAAAACGGCAGCCTACGCGAACATCGCTCTCTCCTCGTTAGAATCGCGCGATCCGAAGCTGCAGTGGTGGCTGCTAGTTCTGCCATGAGAGGCGAAACAGAGCTTTCCCCGATGTGAGGCGAGAAATTTTTTTGAGTTAGAACTTGGATCGTTTTTGTGTGCAAGGTTGTGAATTCCAAATTTGCGCGCAGTTTTCTCCGTAAAGAGAAAAAAAACAGTGCCTGATCTCTCAGTTTTGACAACCTAATTTGAAGTTCCAATTCCTGCAATTGGCAAGGAACAAACCTGCCGGTGGTGTTTAGTAGCGACGGCAGCAGGAGAATCGGAAGCGTCATTGCCGCAGGCGCTGAGGATCTGAGGACCTCCATTGCTGACAAGCTCCAGCGCATTGCTCCATTGCTTGGCAAGAATCGGAAGCTGGTGCTGAATTTCTGACTTGAAGAACTGAAAATTTGCATGTCGTAAGCAATGGTCGTGCAGCGTTGGATACACAGGTGAAGCCTTCTCTGACACATGTACCAAACCATTTTGAACGTCAACGTGAAGGCGTTTGCAGTGTTGGCATCTGAAAGACTGAAGCCAAGTTACTGAATCAACCATGGATTGAAGATGATTCTCAACGAGGAATGAGCAGAGGTCGAGAAACATGGAGGGCTTAGTTGGTCTCCAGTTTTCAGGCAGAGCGTGACTCTCAGATGCCGATGGTGGAAAGAAAGGGGAAAGGAAGCACGGCTAAAAGGAAAATCGTGCGGCACACGGTCTCAGGACAGGGCAACAGCAATCATGGTGAAGGCCTACTGCTACTGGCCTAGCCGCCAAGATGCCGCCGCGGCGGCCGAACCACGAGGAGGAGCGGGGACCGGGAGCGGAGCGCGAGGGGAGCCGGAGGCAGAGAATAGGCGACTGGGGTCTGGAGGCTACTGCGCGATCCGTCGCCGCCGGCAGCGCGGACTCGCCGGCTTCTCCGGCGCCGGAAGTACTTGCAGCGCGATCCAAATCAGGGGTCCTTTTGTAAAATTTGGGATTAGTATTTTTCGTAAAACCCCTTGATATGGATCGCGATCCAAACTAGGGATCTTTTTGAAAATTTTGGGATTGGTTTATTTTCGTAAAAACCCCTGATCTGGATCGCGATTAATAATCGCGATCCAAATTGGGGGTCCTTTTGTAAATACCTGAATGTTTATTTGCATAAAACGCCCTGGTCAGGTCGGCTCCGCCTCCGGCATCGACGGCTGCCGCCGCCACCGTCCGCCCTAGGTTCCGCTCCAGCCGGAAGCGCAAGACCCCATCCTTGGCTCAGGCCCTGCTCTACCACGAGAGCTCCGCTCCTCTGCTCTGAGCCGCGCAGGCTTCGGACCACAACGGCAGAGGAGATCGGAGTACCCGGCGGGGCGGCGGTTCACGATGAGAATCCGAGCGCCAGAATCCGGCGTTTCGATCGATGATTGGTACTTGCCTCAGCAGCGACGGACGGGCTCTGACGAAGGGATCGGATCGATGGCACCTCTGACGAGACAGCGCAAGAAAGCTCTTGCGGCGGCTGCGGGTCCGTCGATCGCTCCCGCCGACCGCCTCGGTGCTCTTCCAGATGACGCCCTCCGGCGCATCCTTGGCTTCCTGCCGGCGAAGGACGTCGTGCGGACGTGCGTCCTCGGCCGGCACTGGCGCCACCTCTGGAAGTCCGCCTCTGGCCTGCGCATCGGCAGTGCTGAGGAGCCTGCAGCGTGCGGGGACAAGCTCATGGAGTTCGTGGGCAGTCTGCTGCAAGCCCGAGGAGGCTCGCCACTCGAGACGTGCGAGCTGTTGTCCTCTGTTTGCGACGAGTGGCTAAACTTTAATCCTGTCACATCGGATGTTCAGATAATAATTAGGAGGACTAAACATAAGCTAATTACAAAAATAATTGCAGAACCCCTAAGCTAAATCACGAGACGAATCTATTAAACCTAATTAATCCATCATTAGTGAATGGTTACTGTAGCACCACATTGTCAAATCATGGACTAATTAGGCTTAATAGATTCGTCTCGCGATTTAGCCTAGGGGTTGTGTAATTAGTTTTGTACTTAGTCTAGGTTTAATACTCCTAATTAATATCAAACATTCGATGTGACGGGGACTAAAATTTAACCCCCTCCTCCCAAACACCGACGAAGACGAGCCCGACATCAACCGCTGGATCCGTCATGCTGTGATGTGCCACGTCCGGGTGCTCTTCCTCGGGTTCAGCCGGACTCTACACTGGTTTGAGGTGGTCAGCTTACCTCTCGTCTCCCAGCACTTGGCCAGGCTAGTGCTCTTTATGCTAGAGCTCAACGGCAACTTCCTTGACTTCTCTAGCTGCTCCGTGTTGGAACAACTTGAGATTGACCACTGCAGGCTGCAAAGTGTCAACAGGATCTCGTCCCAGTCACTGAAGAGTCTGAGCATCATTGGTTTCTCCGTTTTGGCCTGTAGTTTTCACACTCAGATTCGTTCCCCAAACCTTATTTCGCTGCACATGGAATGCATTACGGGCAGGGCTCCTGTTCTTGAGAGAATGCCTTCCTTAGTGGAGGCAGTTGTTGATATCAAGTCCAATAATGACTCGCGATTGCGAAGGTGGTGGTTACTCTGGGAATTGTCATTTTGAGGAATGTGATGGTGTTACGGCGTAGATGATGACACGAAAAATTGTGTGCTTCTACAAAGTTTATCACAAGCTAAGAAATTGGTGCTGTCAGCTAACATTGAAATGGTATGCTTATAACTTAAGCGTTCACGTTCCTCATTTTTGCATAATGTTATCATGTTCGTTGAGGTTCTGTTATTGTTTATTTTGCAATGTGTTTAGATTATTTTCAGAAGGGACTTGATATGGTGCCCCATATTTAGCAACTTGAAGACTTTGCTACTAAATGAATATTGGTGTGTGCCTGGTGACTTAAGTGCACTGGCATGTATCCTTGAACATTCGCCGGTGTTAGAGAAGCTCACTCTTCAACTGTTCTGTGAGGTATACATTATGAATATGCAACTGCTGCATCTAGAATTATTGTGCACGATCTGATCTAAGCAAAATGTTTTTATTTTTGGCAGGGATCTAAAAGTAAAGTGCAGATAAAAGGAAGCCCTGATCCAGCAAAGAGGTCAACTGCAATATCTGAACACCTTAAGATAGTGGAAATCAAATGTGAAGTGCTTGATCAGAAAATCCAAAATGTTTTAGAGTTCCTGAGTAAACTTAACATACGTAAGCTCTAATGCCATTATTCAATTTTTCTATACTTCTGGAAGTTGCTTTGACATGTGGGAAAGAAAGTAAGGTAGAAAGAAAACCCTGATTTCACTAGAAAAACAGTGAATGCTGGGCCAGTTGGGGAGAAATGAAACCCTCTGGTGGGTGAATGTTGTACTTTCAAATTGAATAAATTGTTTGCATTATGTACAAAATGTCTCTTGATATAAGTAATAAAATGCCCTCGTAGACATGTTGTTACACATGCAGCAGTATGCTATCATTGCTTCATTTATTCATGAATCCTATTCCTCTGTCCATTGGGGGCTAGTGTATAAGTGTCTGCCGTGATTCTTCTTAGATCTTAATTAGTCCTTTGGCATTGGGAACTACTGTTTTCCCTTGATGCCACAACTACTAATGACATTTTTCTCGTCACTGCCCCACCGGCTTAGAAGGCTAGCTGGTAGTGTCACATGTTCAGTCATTTGGTTTTCTTTTTTTTTCTTTCCAATGGTTGAATACAAAACTAGCCACTCAATTTGCAAGCATGCAACTTCCCATACTGATATATCCTATTTCGCTTTATTTGGCTTCTTTGGTTTACTTGTTGATACACTTGTCCACATCATTGGCTTGCATTATACATTATTTTAGGGGCCATCTGATTTTCATAAATAAACAAGTAGCTGATGTTCATGCGAATGATGTTTGTAGTGGAAATGGTTGGATGCCATTTCTAGAAAACTAATTAATACTTCCACCATTCATAGATATATTACATAAGAATCAAACTTCTTGCTTTCACCATCTATGTATTAAAGAATATTTAGATTAGTCATGTAGGAATGGTACCATCATTTGCAAGTATATTAGTTTTATGAGTTTGTGCTAACAAATTCATTTAAAAGGCTGGGGTTATCTGTCAAAGAGAGTGCTGATGCTGGAACGTCATATACTTTAATGGACTAAATTAAAATTGAAGTTTCTATTGTAGCTCTATTTTGGTTGAACACCTGTCCAGCTTTGGAATGATTAGATATTCTTTTGTGCTAAAGTCTAGTCCGGTATGTAAAGTATTCTTGCCAAGTTTTCTCATCTCTCAGACAACACACCTTGCTATGTATTTTGTGCCTTTCAGATTCATACAGTCTTCATTTTGAGGAGTAGAAGGTTTGGAAGGTTGAGCTCCATGAGGGAAGCGTCAACGCTACCAAGGTTCAGAGCCCTCGTAGGAACAACTTCAGAGCCAGTAGTTTGCTGTCTCAGTAGTCTAGCTAGACCTGGTTAACAACCTTTCCGTGCTATGTTGTTTCTTACAACCTTCTTGTAACAGAGGCCGGGTCGACATCTATTCACCTTGGTTCACTAGTTCCAGGATTGGCAACTTGATATCGCTCCTGTTCAGTTCCTTTTGCCGCATCTTCCACGGTATCACTGCCAGCAAATTGGCCACCATTACATCGGTCTTTTATTAAATATAAACGTGCGTGCACAAGATATGACACAAAAGCTGGAATAGCTCAGTTGGCCAGAGCGTGTGGCTGTTAACCACAAGGTCGGAGGTTCGAGCCCTCCTTCTAGCGATTTAATTTTTTCATGTTTTCCCTTTTGAAAACTTTATTTATTTATTTTCATGTTTTCCCTTTTGAAACTCTATTTATTTTCATGTTTTCCCTTTTGAAACTTTATTGTTTATTTATTTTTCATGTTTTCCCTTCAGAAACTTTATTTATTTATTTATTTTCATGTTTTCCCTTCAGAAACTTTATTTATTTTCATGTTTTCCCTTTCGAAACTTTATTGTTTATTTATTTTTCATGTTTTCCCTTTAGAAAATTTATTTATTTCTTTATTTTCATGTTTTCCCTTTTGAAACTTTATTTGTTTATTTTTTTCATGTTTTCCCTTTAGAAACTTTTTTATTTATTTTTTTCATGTTTTCCCTTTTGAAATTTTTTTTTAATATGAACTCCTTGTTTCTTCTTTCCTGAACATTTTTTTAATGGACTTGTTGGTAGAAACCGTTCCCAAAGAGAGGCCACCGAGTTTCCAAATGGAGATAATAAGAAAGATAAGAAACTAAGAATAACTTCGGAGGAGCCAGAAAGAACTCTCCCTCCGTTTAGAACGTGTCCTTTTGCATTCCTCTTGGTCCTATTTTATAGGAACGTAATCTTTACACTTTACAACTCTTCACCCTCCTTATCACTTTATGCAAAGTATATTCGGGTGTATTACGGTAACATTACATCACTTTTGCCACACTCTTTACAACTCATCATTTTATAGGTGGGTTTGTATGGACCAACGTGTCAAAGACATCATCACCACTTCGCTGGATGTCGAAAGCACGAGCATCCTCCCAAGTCTTCGCCGCCAGCCGACAACTTCGCTGCCTTTGCTCCGCCCCGGCTCGCACGTCCTTCTCAAGTCCGAAGTCCTTTCATTGCCTCGGTCGGACATGGAATAGGCGAAGTCACTCCTCCGCACCGTCTCTTCGTTCCTGCACACGATAAATCACAACACCTCTCTGTGAACCAATTATGTTAGCCCATAGCAAAATCTCAAAATGAGGGAGGGGGGTACTGCGCGAAGTCCTCTTCCCCAACAGAACTCTTTTCTTGTGTATAAACATTTTTTCTCTCCTTGTTTCTTTTTCCATGAACATTTTTTCTTTATTCCTTTTTTACATGAACGCTTTGAGATGAGGTTTGCAGACAATAATGTTCAGCTTTTGTTTGCTTGGGTCTTGATAGGAAATCAAGTCCGTCAACAACATGCACTCGCACTCCCACAAAGAGCCTGAATCAGAGTCGCTGAATTTGATCATAACTTAATTAGTTTATTGCACAGACGCCTACATAAATTCAATCATTAACTTACAAACATTCACGCTCCACAAAGAGCAGATGAAAAGCCTCAAATCTAAGGCCAATCTAAACTCAGAATCTGATAAGTTGTATAGCTATTGTGTTTAAACTGCGGCTCCACACTGGAGGCATGGTATACAAACACATGGAAAAAAGCCTTCTTAGCTATGTGCACTACAATTACAGGTGAGCTATTACGGCAAACTACATCAGACTTTGATTATTCTCCTTCATATCACTGTCGCACTCTTCCCCTCCAAACAATGAACTACAGAGAGGCCGAATCAGGTTGGGAAGCATATAGCGATCTGAACTATTATTATGTAGCTTCCCAATGAGGAGATCAAATCATTGTACCACATCAACTACAGCTAACACCGATGCATCACTATGGATCACCAGGGAACTTTTCACAATTGTATCCATGATGTCCTGTTGGTTGATTGTTCTTCTGGGGTATACCATATGTACCTTGAAACTGCCAACAAATTTCTGATTACAAACAACAGATCCAGAAGCTTGAGGTGGCTCTGTCATGTATCATATGTAAGCAAGAGAATTCCTGTCACCGGCAGCTTGTGGCCGCCCTCTGGTTGGAGTAGGTGGCCGCTGAATGTTAAGTTCCTACAAATAAACAGAATTCCAAGTCCATTGTAAGTCAACCTATTGTTAGACCCAACCCACAGCAGAAGAAAAGAATAGCTCATGACGATTTATACTGTGCCAGAACAGGAATGGAGAGAGATACATATCTTTTTAAAAAACGCATGCAATCAATAATTTCTATCAACTTTGAGCCTAGTGTTGTTGGAAAAAATATTCTTACTGGTAATCATATATTCCCTCAAAAAAAAGAAGTAAAGGAGAAATGGATTAATCCTGACCTGCATCCATGTGGCATCCCCACGTTCAGGGGAGGACTCAGGTGAATTAACAGGTGGTGGAAGTGGATGAATTAGCTTCGGTACAACAACTAAGCCCCTGCCAACCACAAGTATGGCCCCAGCATTGTTCGCAGTACCTGTTGTAGGAAAGATCTCAGAAAAAAGATACATATTTTTTAAAACGGAGCAAGGTGCAAGATACATACCACAGTAATTAGTTGCTGAAAACAAAGTGATCAATTGACCATGAGCAAAACGCTCAAACCCATCCATAACACACTCATGGGCTCTTATGATCAATTGCAATTTGTTTCTCTTACAGAATTCTGTTACTCGATCAGGCTGCATATTTTAACAGGAAACAAGTTTGATCAGCAGGACCAGCAATAAGATTGATTGTTTAGAAAAGAAGAGCCAACACAATATTTAATCTGGAATGCTAAGCACTTGATAAAGTAAATAAGAAAGAGAAAATATCTGGAATTCACAGCAACAGAATAATCATAAGGTCATACCCCAAATGTCACTAAGCCAGGTCCTCGTGCATTTGGTCTCAAACCCTCAACGCTATCATTCTCTGTAGGATCAGACCTGCATTTATACAAGAAAAAACTGTTCATAATCATGCTATAGATGAACATGAAGATCATAAAAAGGGCCACCAAGTACCATAGGAGGTCCATGAGAATAATGGACCCAACATCCATTGTGATAGGCCTTTCGAGTTTCTCAATTTGCTCCACGGTGTTTATTGACCTTCCAATGCCACCATGCATGCAAATTATTTTCTTTTCTATCATGGCAGCAAGTGGGAGGTAATTGAACAGTTGATTGAATCTTGTCCAAGCCCAAATCCCGTCACTTTCACCCTGCATCAAAGGGGTCATTCAACTAATGCAGCCAATATTTTCATTCAAACAAATACACGTAGCACTGTTATGCCTACCATTCTCTCGATGCATTCAAGGCGAAAGCCAAAAAGAGCATTGATGTCAGCAGCTTCATGATTTCCCCTGATCAAGTGCACATTTTCTGGGTACTCAATCTGCAATGTTTCTCAAAAGATCAGAACTAAATTTTATACATAATGGCTGCAGCAATGGCAAAGACATTTCAGGAATTAGTACTAACTTTAAGAGCAAGAAGCAAAGTTATTGTTTCCAAGCTGTGCTGGCCTCGGTCAACATAGTCTCCCAAGAAGAGATAATCAATGTACCTAAAAAAGCAAATTTGTTACATAAAAAGGGACAGGTTACATGGCAGAACACAGCCACAATATACGACAACAACAACAAAGCCTTTTAGTCCCAAGGAAGTTAGGGACTTAGGGTAGGCTAAAGTGGAAACCCAACATGAGCCACCAACAAAAAGGGAAAAGAAAGGGAAAGGGTAAATGTAAATACACAAGGCATCAATAACAGTGATATTATTAGCGGATACGGCCACAAGCCCACAATGTACAATACAAAAACAAATATAGTGCACAGAAAAAACAAAGTTCACTAGTGTTAAATGTGATATTCACTTCAGGGGCTACTTACGTTATGTCACCAGCAGTTGACGGGAAACCATATTCATCAAAAAGGCGCATTAGGTCTCCAAACTGCCCATGAAGATCACCAAATACTTTAATTGGTGCTTTTAATTGTAAAACAGTTGGTTCTTGCATAAAAATCTGCTCAGCAGCATAGCATAGCTCGCCAACTTCGTAAGAGTCAAGGAAGAAGGTTCTATCAGCAGGAGCTCTCCAATTCCTTGGCTTAAGTAAGAACGAAATAATCTGCAACAAAAGAGAATAAGAACACATAGCTCTTGCCACAAACTTGAGAGAAATCAAAATCAGTACATACCTTCTTATGCAAACCTTGTGGCGATCGTTGTCTGTTTAATGCTCTCCTGCCTGGATAAGATTGATCATTACTTGAAGGGTGCATTCGTCTGCTTTCGTTCTCAAATTGATCGAGCGAAAGCTGTCTGACCAAGCATCCTAAGTCTCCTACTGCTTCTTTAGCAACTACAACCTTCAAAACAAATACCAGAAGTACAGGGTCACCAAATTGTATTGATCAAAATTGAGAAAGCATAAAACTTGGATGAAGAAAACAGCAGCATTTGCAAGGAAATCGTACAGAATCCTTTAGATATAATCTAACAGTCAACCATGAAATCTCATTCAAATATTGTTTTAAAGCCTAGAAAATAGCAGAGGCCACATTACTATTATATTAGATTCCATTAGTTTCTAATTGGGTAATTAGCTATTCTACTTGAAGAAATTGTATGAGTATTGACAAAGTTATGGAAAGAATTTCCATCAGAATACATACTGCTCTAGAATGCAGTTTCACATCTGGCTCTAGGGAGCCCCCATCATCAAAATCTTCAGGCATTGGAGAAGTCTCACTCAGTGGGGACTCAGACCCTATTCCCTCTGAAAGACTGTCTTCTGAAGATGCTGCAGATGCTTCCTTAGCAGCTCGCCATACAGCGCTTACAGCTTCAGCTTCCGCAGTTGAGGCCTCTATCAACATGTCAATTGACTTTTTGTCCGTGCTGAAAATGGTGTGAACTCATTTAACTTTCACAAAGTCAAAAGCACAAAACTCTACAGGCACCAAGATGTGAGTTAGAAACCTAAAACCAGAAGCTGCGTCTTGCCTGTTATTTGAAGATTGCTGGACAGGTGAATCCGAATAATAATTATGATTTCTATTTTGAGTTTCCCCCCTCGGGACTCTATCAGCACCGTACATAGATGATGTAATTTCTGACTGGAAAGGTGCATTCTCAGCAACAAGGAAATCATCGAGGAGGATATCTGTCGGAAAATAATGTCATTAGATTTCAGTGGCACAGTTGATGGTAAATTGGCAATCACACCAAAAGTTGCATTAAGGATGACCTAGACCTGGACACTGAAACCTAACAGCACAATTAATTGAAACAAGAAGCAGATCAGTTACTCAACCATTTGCTAATAAAATACCAGTGGCTTGTTAAACATAGGAGGTCCTATGGTTACCTGATATAAGAGATTCAGAAAATTGCTACAATAATGCTGCAGTAATTTAAATGAAATCTGGCAGTTGCAGTAAGAATCTACCACGCTATGAATCTAATTTTTTGAAAACTATACAGCTATGAATCTAATTATCCAAATACTTGTTGGCTGGCTATACTAAATCACTAAACACAACTAAGTGACAAGCCATTCCATCGAAAAACAAACATCAGCACGCCAATGCCATCTACTGATAACAAAAGGAAACTACAGATCAGACAGAATTGTTATGATGTCAAGAGAAAAAAGGTTTTCTGAGTTTCAGATGAACCTATACAAAACAAGACAGAGCAGCACCAAAAATGATATCCATTGCAAGTTACCTCCCCTCAGTCCACCATAAATGTATATCTGAGAACCAACAGAGGCAGCTGCATGACGACAGCGACGAAGTAGATCCGAAGAAGCATCATGCTCATTAGATGATTTTAAAGTGCGGGAGGTCACAATGCCATTTCTATCCAACCAAACTCCAGCAGCGGTGTCGAGGACTTCAGAAAGTGTGGTTTAGTCAGACCAAGAGATAAACAGATATCTGGAGGTAGAAGGAGCAAAAGAGTAAGCTCACCTGCTATTGCGCCCTCTCCTTCGATGGCCCTTCCTCCTCTAAGGACACCTCCAGTAACATGCAACCGAGCACCAACAAAAACCTAAAGTTTAAGATCATCAGGAGAAGTAAAGCAAACTAACATGCCAGAGTTAAGTGGAGCAAGAAGGAAGCATCATCAAGAACAAATAAATACACTTAGATGTTTATCAGGAGAAATTGTGCAAATCAGCTGGACATGGATTTGTCATATATAAAACAAGTAATTGAGCTTGCACCCTTTTTTTTTTAAACGAAAAAGCTTGCACACATGATGTCTAACTTACAGCTGCATGCTGATATCTTGGAGATGGAGATACCCCTGGAGCTAGAGTCCACTCCCACTGGCCATTGGTATGCATTAGTAGTCCATAAGCATCAGAAAGTGGCTGCAAATGCATTGCAATTATCATCAAATAAATCTCAACAGATATATTTCTTTTTTAAAAAAAGAACTGAACAAATATTGAAGTAACTAGTTTGATTAACAAGATAAAGCCTTTTCAATCCTAGCGTGGAATCCACTGCATTGATGTGCTATGGCATCCCATTTGGACAGCACAAGCTACACCTAAAATACCATCATGCACTACAAAATACACTGCAGGCTAAATTCCACGAAAAGGAGAGCAAAACCATTGTTTTACCCACTATTGTTTCCATTAAAAGAGCAGTGATTGCAACGTCATTTACCCATTGAACTGCCTTGCAATGGTATTTCTCTAATTTCAATTCTTTGACATGTAACTGAGCAAATTTTGCATTTAAATTCCAAGTGCTTTCTCATCCAGAATCCAAAGATAGACCATTACAACAGAAGACTTTACTACTCAGGTAATTTGAAAATATGCAGGAAAAGTAGTGAAGGGATAATTTTTTCCATTATATGAAAGCATTGCATAAGCCTTTATTGGGGATCTTCATTTTTACTATCTAAACATATAAACTTCTCAGGTTCGCTGAGCTGGGGAAATGTTGACAGTTAGCATCATAACAGATAAAATAGCCAAATAACACAAATTTGCAGAACAGTAAAAAAACAAGGAGCGTACTGTTCCAGAAGCATCCCTTCCACCACAAAGTAAAAGCATGCCATCCGAACGTGAACTGGCAGTAGCATACCTGTAGTGATTTAAAAGCAGCTAAAAGTAAGACGTTGCATACTTAAACAAGCATTCAAAATTCAAAGTAGACACAATGCCTAAAAGAGCAATAGACACTAAGTGTCAGCCTAATGTCACATTTACAGCATATAACAATCATCTATTGCACCGAGCGTATGTTCCATGGCAATTATTTAGTGCAGATGTGAATTTCCTCAGTAAGTACCATATAATTCTTTTAGAATGAAATAAGTATCGCACTGGCCCACCAATACAATTTTCTTTCCTTCCCTTTTTTCCTTAGAGAGGGTTCATCTATAAAGTTATAAGTAAGTATAAAAATATTCAACAATCTCCAAATGGTAGGGCTTGAAGGTAGAGAAGTTTGCACAAATTAAAGTATAAAATCTGCAATAACTCGTCCAGTACAATCTAATTCTGCCAATCATTTAACATTGTGGATGGATAGACACGGAAGATGTGGCAAAACGCCAACAAACATTCTAAGAAGAATTCAAAGAAGATAATATGCATAACAAAAAACACGGAGTTCATCATCCATCTCCCTGAAGTACATGGATCAACTTACATTCTTGCTGAAGGTCTATCGCCCTCAGGGCTAAGTTTCTGCCACCTATATGGTTTCTGTGCAGTATCCAAAGCCCAAGCATCTGATAAGACCCGCTTTCCTACACAAGATGGAGCATAGGTTCAGAAAATTATATGAAGAACCACTGACCTCTAGAACTTATAATAAGAAGCAAGAAATAAGCATTTTAGAATGGTTCAAGATTTCAGGCTACATGATAACTAAAATAGATAACAAAGTAATACCGCTAGGCTGAGTTATAATCATGGTTAGCAAGTAAATCATAGTTTTATTGCTGGCGACCAGAATATAGAAAAGTCATGTATCTATTTTTTTAAGAAGGGCCTTCTTCTAAAAACACATTACTTAATGCTTCTTGATTTTTTTTCGAAACTAATCATGCGCTAGTGAAATTTCCGTAGCTGATTTTATATTCTCGGTGCAATTTTGTTCAAAACTGTCGTTATATTGGGAAAATCATGCATGTATTCACATACTCTGGAGAGCAGTAACTGACCAGCAAATACAGTTAAGAAAATATTAAGGGTGACACGTAGTGATCATTGCAGAAATACAGTTAAGGGACTAACCATCATTTCCTGAAACGGTGACAAGATAACGCTGAGCTACCAAATCCATGCAATGACCATAGCGAGGACCAGGCCCAGCCCCCTGAACAACAACCCTGCATCGAGTGCCAGAAATGGAAACATTAGACCACAATCCGACAAACAAGCAAAAACGGAAAGCACATAGAAAAAAAACAAAAAATAGTATATTTGGCTTTAACCTAACCTGTGCCATTTAAACTTGTCGTTTGTGAGGTCAAGGACATAGAGATCATCCGTGGAGTGCCCTGCTGGTCCAATCCCACCCTATACCAACACGCATCAGTCACGGCTGAACTAAGTTGGCGCCAAAACGGAATTCAAAGATCCCAAGTTCCTACTACCTGGAAAACAACCATGGTGCCCACAGCGGCTGCAGAATGCGCAGCCCTTGGTGATGGAGGTTCTCCAGCGGGATGTAACCTGCAGAAATGTAGAATTTAACCCAAGTATTTGAATCCATTTCGTCCATTTCACAAAAAAGAAAATTATACCAAGCAAAGGAACAGCATGCTGGTAGTTAAGAGTAGGGCTGCATTCTATACAACCAAGCAATAATGAGCACCAAACATGGATGCAAACCATACAATTCTATGCAATTGCGCGCAGGATTGAAAAATAACATAGAGATTTCACTGTACTTAACCCAATAACTAATACATTTCTGTCTGTCCTCCAGGAAGCTCCGAACTAGAAGTAGAACTCGAAATTGAGCTAAATTTCCACCTTCTAGGAAGCAAGCAGCATACCTCGTCCACCTCCGCTTCTCCACATCGTACGAATGCACCGAGTTCGTCACCCCCGCGAGTCCTTCAGTTAACAACGCCGCCGTCAGATCACACGCACAGGACCAGCACAACCAGAATTCGGAACTCAAAGCTTAGCTGATGCGAGGAAGGGAGCACCGAACTGATGCCGGGGAGGCCAGAGGACGCGCCGGCCTCGATGGCGGTGGCGCCGCCGAAGAGGATGAGCCGCGGGCCGTGGCCCTTGGTGGGCGCGACGGCGGTGAGCGAGTGGCCGCACCTGAAGCCCGGGGCGTCCTCCCCCACGCCCTCCCACCCCTCCACCTCCCTGTACGCCGGCGCCGGCACCACCCACGCGTTCTTCCCCGCCGTCCCCATCCGCTCCTTCTCCTCCTCCTCCTCCCACAAAAACCCTAGCTCCTCCCCGCGCTAAACCCCGAAGCCTCAGCCTCAGCCTCCGCCACCGCCGCCGCCGCAGCAGCCGCGTGGGATCCGAGGGAGAGCGAGCAGGGAGGAGAAAGAGGTAGAGGGGGGGCCAGCGCAGAGCGCAGTGGAATTCGGAATTGGACGGGGGAGAGACGACGGCCGCGCGGGGGGACAAGGCAGAGTAGGGTGGGGAATGCCAGCGGGGCCCAGGTGGCGGTCAGACGTGGTTAGAATGGTGGGGCCCGAGTGTCGGGGGCGCGCGGGTATGCGCTGCTGTGGCTGTCGGGAGTCAATGGGGTTGCTGTCATCGACAGCTCAGGAGGTGGGGGAGGGGTACGTCGGAGCGGAGTAAATGGCGGGCGCGGCCGCCGCCGTGTGGGAACTGGGGTGTGGGCCCCCCGCTGGGCCGTCTTCACTAGCTGCCGGCTTTGATAGGTGCAGTTCCGAACTTCCAGAAGAGGCTCGGGGTTTTTTTAAGTTCTTTCATTTCAATCCACACACGGATTTGCCGTCTTTAAAAATAAAACAAGCTGCGCTATCATGTGCAGTACTCTTCAAAAACCTCGTATATGATAGTAATCTTATGATGATGATGTTGCTGTCAGTGACCGACTTATTGTTGCTAATCGAAAATTCATCCATGTGATCCGTCCACTACAGTCATCTATTTTGTCGTGCTAAGAAAAAAATAAGTGATTCATTGATTTGCGGTTTTACACTTTGGAATCTTCATGAGACGAAAAGGAGAAACGATGATAACTCATCAGTGTTCTACGGTCTAGATCCTATCATCTCCTCTTGAACTTCCACACAAATGCATGAAAGAAAACTGCTCTCGCTCCTATATGCATGCAGTAGTAACATCCACATTTATTCATTTAGGCCCCGTCTGGATACACAATGCTAAACTTTAGCACAGTGCTAAATTTTAGCATCATCAAATAGAGTGCTAAAGTTTAGCACTTGGGGTTGGGGTTGTTTGGATACAGTGCTAAAGTTTAGCACATTTAGTGAGAAATGACTACATTGCCCTCATTTATGACTGTCTTGGGGAAAATGGAGAGGAGAGAGGGGGCAGCAGGGGGAAATGGGCTTGAGACCACTTTTAGCACCCATTAGCACCTTTTAGCATCCCTTGGGTGTGCTAAAAAAAATGGGGTGGTAAACTTTAGCACCCCACTTTTTAGCTAAAAGGTGCTAAAAAGTGGGGTGCTAAACTTTAGCACCCCCTCTCCAAACAGGACTTATTCGTATAAGTTTGAGGTATGTTCTTAGTGCCGATATTAGCACGTCACACAAAAATAAGCCATAAGTTTATTACATTTTCTAATAAGGCACCACCCATTATCGTGACCCTATATTATTAGGGCATGAAAAAGCACGCATTTCCCTCAAAAGTTTCTCCAATCATTATGATATTTTTTTTGTGCTCTCGTGCAACACCAGCATACCTAAAAATGATATAGTGTCAGACTCATCGACTACCGTAGGTTGCTTTAGTTTCTAATGTGTGCCAGCTACCTCCACTTTTCTGGCCTTGTGGACAAGGCAATCACTATCTCGATGTTCCATGGTCCACAACTGCATTACACGGGGGCCAAAGGTGTGGAGAAAATGATGATATTCTATAAACTCCAGCGGAAACTTTATTCGTGCTTCTGTGTTCTCCTTTTTTTAGATGATTTTTTGGCTGGGGTTTTAGTACTAATTTAGGTCTTGTTAACAAATGTGCATTTGAGTTTATCTATCTACTCTCTCTGTCCTAAAAAAAATGCAACTCTCGCTTCCCGAGAAGTCAACCAATTTCAAATTGGACCAAATTTATACAAAATAGTACTAACATTACATTCTTTTTGGAACAGAGGGAGTATGCCCTATCTCAATAACAGGTCCGAGAAGATTATTTATAATGAAACAATTATAAACTTAAGTCTCTCTCTTTTCATCACTCAAAAAAAATGGTCAAACCTGCACAAAATACATATCTACGTGGTCCAAAGTAAGAATTAAACATATTGATATGACTTGAAGTCCGCAATCAAAAAAGATCGAGCAACTTAGTTACTTTTTGTCTAATTTCAAAGTTAGTCGACTAAACCCTTTTCCACTCATATTCATGTTCTTTTATAAGGAAAATAGCAGAGATTTAATTGTCGTAGCCAAGAGAAGGTTTGTAAGAAATGCCACTGAAAATAATAGTATGAATCCAGTCTAGAAGAAGAATAGAATTGTGAAAAGTAGACAAGACATACACCGTTCACGCGTGAGACTCTTTTTCATCATAGTGGAGTCTATGTGAATGTTCAATGGATGTACTGACCAACTAATACTTATTGTTTCTCTGTGTATTTTTTGATACTTCAACGTGACCCTGTATCCGTGTATTTGCATATCCATATCAAGACCGATACCATTACGTATCCGTATCCGTGTCGCATAGCTTCCATTCCAAGGTGTATCAATAGGGTAAGAAAAGGCATGATATATTATTTGGGCACAATTTACTAGCCAGTTAGTTTTTATTTCTCGTAATATTTCCATTTTCTAAGTTCGGGTGGATGTGAGTTTCCTCGGATGAATTGTGAGGTTCTAGTTAATTTATTTTGCGATAGATGTTGGGTTTTTATTAATGAAAAGTTAAATACTGTCTCTGGACATTTCAACTTGACGTTCATACATAGTTTTTTTTAGCTTGCAAAGGTTCATTCCTCCGATCGAGAATATCTAAATGGTAGGGGGGCATTTTTAAAGCGAGGAGAAGGTAAGATGCCACAAGTTTGGGCCTTGCGTGTCTATATGGTGGTACATGTGCGTCTTTTTGGTGCGGTGGACATTGGTGTTAGAATGGGTTCTCATAATGTGTGTTGCTCAACGATGCCAAATCAGAGGAGTGGCCCTATGGATAGGGTTGTGGGTTGAGGACTTGAGGACATGACAACATTTGATGTTGACAGAAACATGCATAAGCGGCGAATTCCATACTCCATAGTGCTTGAGAAGAGTAATTTTTGAGTTATCATCATGCGTGTGCATCTCCCCGTTCAGGTTCTCAGGACTCAAACATTTCTTAAGTCTAGCTTATAGTCCTCTCATCTTAAATTATAGATTTTTTTAATGCATCTAGACATAATATATATATTTAGGTGCATAACAAAATTTATGAATCTAAAAGGCTAAATGACCTATAATTTGGGACGGAGGTAACGGAGGGAGTATATACTTCTAACTTAATTGGGTCGTGACCAATCAAAATGAATATTTCTTAACTTTAATTGCATTTTTGAACTGAAGTTGGTCAGTATTCTTTGATTAAATTCGCATAAACCGAGCAAAAATGCTGTGGAAACAAAGTACCCAAGTCTTCCTGTTAAGGCCGAGTTCGGTTAGGTTAAAATACAGGCTGGGCCTTTTCAGCCCAGGCCCACCCCATGGCCCATACCACCACGCACACCATGATCCGATCCACCACACCCACCCAGCCGCCAAATCGGATCCCACCCATCCAAGCCCAACCCGATCCAATATATGCACCCGAAACTCAGTCATCAAAAGAAAAAAAAAGAAAAAAGAATCTCCAAATTTCCCCATCCGCTGCCCAGCCATCCGCGGCGCCCGCCTCCCCCGATCGATCGAAGCTTCGGCTTCCCCTGACAGAGGCCGGCGCGAAAACACCCCATCAAACCCCGCTCAAAACCCACCAGACCGTTGCCGCGCGCCGATTCGAACCCGCCGGAGCAGGAGCCGGCGCCTTCTCGCCCCGCGGAGGCGGCGCGGGGCGAAACCCTAGCGATGGCGGCGTCCGTGGACTCTGCGGCGGCGGTGGCGGTGGCACCCCCCGCGGTGGTCTCCGCCGTGGATGAGGCCGGTGGCGCGGTGGAGCAGGCCAGGACGCTCATCGGCGCGCTCAACCTGCTCTCCCGCAACCTCCCGCTTCCCCCCGACGTCCTGCGCGCCGTCTCGTCCATCTACCACGACGGCGGTTCCGGTCACCCGGAGGAGGAGGAGGAGGAGGAGGAGGAGGGGGAGGCGGAGAAGGAAGGGGATGAGGAGATGGCGGTCGCGGATGCCGCGGGGGAGGGTTGCACGGAGGGCGCCGCTGACGGTGCTGCCGAGGTGCGTCCCTGTGGTTCTTCGGTTTGTGTGGTGATTTCCCCTTTCTGTCGAGTGCTCCCGGGGCTGTGTGTTGGATTTGTGCCGAGGTGTTGGGGGCCTGTTTGTTAGGAGATTCGCTTAGGGTCTGTGGAATTTGACGTGATTTAGCTGTGATTTTCGCTAGTCTTTCTAGATTCGAGCGTGCTTCCTGCTGGGGATTAGGTATGGGCTGCACTTGGAGTGATGTTTTTGCGGTGCGCAATTGGTTGTTTCCCTTAGTAGTAATGCTGTCATGGTTCGTGTTGCGGCCAGATGCACCTCTATAACTCCTGCAAATGCCTCTGTGAGGTACAGTACTGATATTCATTAGGTGAAATAGTTTGTCAGGACATATTTGCTTGTTTATGCTGGAGTAGACAAGGCTGCTGATAGATTTATCTGTTTTGAACCCGGATGGGGTAACTATGTTGGATAATGTATGGTTGAGTATTTAGATTTTCCTGTTGAAATTCTACTGACTTCTGATGCTCTGTCAGGATCAGCAATATATTGCTTGCTCTAGAAAATACATTATTTTTGTAGAGCCTTTGTCATAAACTTAAATTTTCCTACTTGCTAAGATGATGTGGTTTATTTTGTATATCCATGCTGAAGTAAGCATGATATGTGATTTTTTGCTCTCTTGGGTGGTGTGATATGTATTCAAGTAGGGCAGGTTTCACTTTCAGTTGTTTTTCTTCTTCTTTGGCAGGGAGTTATGAAATGCATGAATTGCACGACTTTCTAATGTTAGATAGTGGACAAAGTGGTATGCCTGATCAAAATGTGAATGTTCTGGTAAGAAAGGCTAACGGTGTTTGTCATTCACTCATTTGGAAATTTGGAGGTCAATGGGCTTGGGCTCTACGGAACTTGATCTGTTTGTGAACAGGTGGCTAGGGTTTGATTGGTAATGACCCAACGCTTTTGATGAAGTTTGGCTAGGACTATTTATTAACTGTGTTAAGCACTGGTTTGCCCTTGGTGGATGGTTTGATTCATCCAGTTTCCAGCAGAGCAATTAAAAATTTTGTTTGATTGAAAAAATTCTGGTTTGAGTTTTGATTATTCACTGAAACAGTAATAAAAATTTCTTACCTTCATTATGTGTTGAGGTGTTTGCTAATAATATACTGTTTGTGATCATCATATTCTTATCATGGTATTTTGGTTGAAGTTCTTATTTCTTTACCTCCTTTTTTTTGTCGTGAAGTACTCGCTATTTAGCTTTTAAATGATCTTTTCCTCTTATGTTTTGACTGAGTAAAGCTATTACCTTACAGGGGGCTACCTTGATTGAAGAGCTTGAAGATGCGATATTTAAGAATCAAAGAATGCCCGTATCCTACTCAGATTTGGCTGCTCTGAAAGAAGGACGATTCAATGCATCCATCCAGCATCGGCTAGCTGAACTCGAAGGTCTTAGAGGGACTCATTTTTGTACTTTGTTTGCTGACTGATTTTCTGATTTGCATTAGTTTTGAATGATTTTTTGAAGTTTCCATTCCCAGTTTAGTTTTCATGGTCTTGCATACCTGGTTGTGTTGATTGGATATTTTTGTTGGTCAAATAGCCTGTATAGCATTCCCACGAACCTGATTTGCAAATGTACTACTCCCAAAGCCTTAATTACTACTTAGCACTCATTTCTTCCCCAATTTTGCGCCGTGTAGCACAGTAGCACCGTCATCTCCACTCCTTCACCTTTGTCTCCAATGATAGCGGTGGCAGTCATCTCCAGCCACTGATGACGACGTGCCTGCAGGCCACCTCATCACGGTCACCACCATGTCCTTCCAACTCCGAACAGCATCAATAAGACAGGGACAGCGAGGACGCGCTTGAGGTTGCCTCGAGTGGTAGGGAGAGAAGTAGAAATAGAGGTAGAGAGTTGGCGGCAACTAACGGTAGGAGAGTCCACCTAGGATCTGAACCATCCATGTTATCTGATGGAGCAATGGTAGATGAGGGAGGGAGTTGACCACAGCTAACTGTAGAAGAATCCAACTAACGGTAGGAGAATCCAACTCCCATTAGGAGAATCAATGTATGATCTGAGCCATCCATGTTCAATCTAACGGATCAGAGGTAGATGGCACAAAACGCTTGTCCAGGACATAACCTAGTGCTAAAGAAGTAATAGGCGCTCGAGGAGTGGAGTGTCTGCAAACCAATTCGTGGGGAGTTATAAGGCACTTTGGCCATTTATGTTTCTAGCCTCCCGTGTCAACAGCATCCCTGGTCTTATGGTTGTCTTTGGTCTAGCATCGGTCCCATGCTTTCTTTCGGCTATTTGAAGTGGCCTGACCTGAGCCCAGGCTTTCTTTTGCCTCAGCTGCTCAGTTTGATTGAACTTTAAAAAGGTGGAAAAGAACAGCAAATCTGGAATGAAACTTTTGTCTTTGATTGTGCAATAGATGCTATCCGCTTGTTACCGAATGTTGAGCATATCCAGATATAGTTTGCATGTGCTTGCATTTAATTTCCTGGCAGCTACCATTAGAGCTTTGTCCTTGCTTGACTTATTTAAAGATTTGCTGAGTTGTTTGATCATCGTTATTTTTACCTGTTGCAGTGTCATCACTTATTTCTTTTTTTATTGTGCCAGGGTTACCTTCTACTAGGGGTGAAGACTTGCAAATGAAGTGTTTGCTTGAGTTGTACGGGCTAAAGGTAACTGGGCTATCTAGAAGACTATAACCATACACTACTTTGCCATCCTTACTTTCTCTTTGGTGGCTCGTTTTAGCCTCTTTGGCAGATATTGGTTACTTATCACTGTGCTTGCATTATTCCTTTTCTATGAAACAATTTCATAATATATTAATATGACATGCTCATGGATTGGACCTACATACATGCAAAATCTTTTAGTTAGTCATTGTGTTTCATGTGGTGAGCATGCAAGTTCTATGGGATGGTGATTTGATCAGCAATGTTCTATGGTACAAAATGCTGGCTACTTAAAGGTGACATGTCCAGCACTTAAGTGTTGCTGAGATGTGTATGTTCTGATGGATTTGTGGTCAAGATAGCATAGAGTGCAAATTGACGATATATGTGGTGTAGGTGTTACACAAATTTAGAAAAGCTTTTCCAGCAGCAGTTGTGATGGTTCAGACTTTGGACATATTTACTGCTCCCTTTACCAGCTATTATCTATTTCGTTAGACACCATATCTATTTGAAACTACCACATATGACTTTGACATGCTTATATTTAGAAGTATAGAATTCTTGCTGACTATTCATATACTTGTGCAGTTGTTAGACTTACAGAAGAAAGTGCGGTCCGATATCAGCGCAGAATATTGGCTACACAAGAAATGTGCGTATCCTGAGAGGCAACTGTTTGACTGGGGGATGATGCGGATACGATATCCTTTTGCCATGTATGGGATAGGAGATAGCTTTTTAATGGATGCTGATGATGTTCACCGCAAAAAGAGATTCACAGAGGTTTGTGTCATATATCTTCTGATAATTAGGTCTGGTAGTTTAGATACAGCTCAAATCATGATTACAGTGTTGGTACTTTCAAACTTTAGAGGATGTCAAGACTTGAAGAGGAAGAAAAAATTCAGGCAGATATAAGGAAGAGGAAGTTTTTTACAGAAATTCTCAACGCTTCTAGGGAACACCAGGTGCAATTGGCAACTACATTCAAACAAAGAAAGCAGCGGAATGATGGAGTTCAGGTATGATTTAGGACGCTATCTGTTCATCTATCTGAAATTGTGGCACAGTAAACTATGATTTGCATCTCAACAACATTTTTATGCTCCTTGTGATTACGAAAGTTGAAGATTTCAATGCAACATATGTTCAAATTCTGAGAAGTATTTAGGAAATATGTGTACCATCTTATTTTCAACTTGTTAGCACATGATTGCATTTCCTTTCAGAGTAAATAACGTTACTATATTGTAATATGGCTTTATCCTAGAGGTATGCATGTTCTAGATGTGCAACTTTAGTTCTTAAGAGCCTTTTACTTGCTAAATGTAGGCATGGCATCTTCGGGCACGTCAGCGTATCTCACGGCAAGAGAAAAATAGATTGAATCTTCTGAAAATCGGTGATCAAGAAGCGTATATGAGGATGGTTGAGGAGAGCAAGAATGAACGTCTGAAAATGCTCCTTGACAAAACAAATGAGCTTCTTGAAGGAATTGGGAAAGCTGTACAGCGACAAAAAGATGCTGAGCATGTTAGTCAGCCAGAAGGAGCTGAAGTGCCAAAAGGGTCAGAATCTGAGGATTATTCGCAAATCTCAGATGTCAAAAATGAATCACCTGGGGAGTCTCCTTCAGATGACCTTCCTGGTTCGGCAGATGAACGTAAATTCAATGCAGGACGTAGGCTTGATTTTACTGTCCATTCCATTGAAGAGAAGGTACAACAAAGTTTCACTATCCATTTATTGAACTTTTGGTGTGCCATTCTGTTGGGAGTATTAGCACCCACAGTATACAATGAGTGCAGATTTATTGACCCTCACATTCATACCCAAATTAAACAACTTATGCATTTGCTGGCGATGTAATTAATCTGAATCTCTGATGATGGTAGGTACTGTTATTTAGGGAAAACAACAAGGGAGAGCATTGCTGCTAGTAGATACTGCGAGGATTTAAATAAATTATATGGGAATCCTTGATGCTTTAGGATCCAAAACTGCCCATTATTATTTCCTCATTCAATCTCTTGTAATTTGTGGAATATTATATAGGGGACTACTATTGTTTTGCATTAAATGATTTTGATTGCTTCTTTCTGGTTGTAAAACTAATATTATACTCTTGAAGGTATAAAATGGAAAACCTCAATTGCTAATTGATTCCAGATCTGTTTTTCATTGGAATTCATGCTACTAATTTGACTTTGTCCTTTTATTTTTGCAAAATTGTAGTACAATCTATGACGCTGTGTACTACTGATGAATCTAATGTTTCTATCTGTTCTTTGGATTTACAGGTAACAGAACAACCATCAGCTCTCGAAGGTGGGGAATTAAGGTCATATCAACTGGAGGGTCTCCAATGGATGCTTTCTTTATTTAACAACAATTTGAATGGCATTCTGGCTGATGAGATGGGTCTGGGAAAAACAATTCAGACCATAGCATTGATCGCTTATCTGTTGGAGAAGAAAGAGGTCCCAGGGCCACACTTAATAATTGCTCCAAAAGCAGTATTGCCAAATTGGTCAAATGAATTCAAAACTTGGGCTCCCAGGTACTGTTTCATTTTGTGTGTGTGTGTGTGTGGGGGGGGGGGGGGTCATCAAAATTTGTGAGTGCATTTTCCATTCTACTATGTATTGAAGTTACCCTAACTCAATTGTCTGTTGCAGCATTGCTACAATTCTGTACGATGGTCGTCCAGATGAGCGGAGGGCTCTAAGGGATAAGAATTTTGATATGCATGGACTACAATTTAATGTTTTGCTCACGCATTATGATTTGATACTGAAAGACAAGAAGTTCCTAAAGAAGGTTCACTGGCATTATTTGATTGTTGATGAAGGACATCGTCTGAAAAACCATGAATGTGCTCTTGCTCGCACACTAGTTTCCGGGTAAATCATTTATTCATAATTTTGTTCTGTGTACCTTTGGATGGTGTTCACTCAATTATTATCTGGGAATGGCTTTAGTTGTCAGTAATGCCTTTTTGATAGTTGACACTTTGCTCTATAAACCACTTGAAATACCAGCCACTGAAAATGTGAAGAACATCAAGTTTCATATTTAGTACTGGGCCCCATAGTCTTGTGATAATGATCATGAAATTAGTCTCAGCCAGTTGCCACAGAACTTTTTCTCATATGTGGTGACAATGGCCCTACACCTTCAAGCATTTCACAGATGGATCTCAAACACCTGTCTTTGCAGGTTATCACATAGACATACCTTCTGCTTTTCGTGAAGAAGGTTATCCTAGCTATTTGAAAAACAGCGGTAGCTGAGTAAATAAGCCATTATATTGATCAGATAGTGTTTAGCGCCGGCTCATAATTGATTAAATTGTTGGTCTAAAATGACTAAATTGTCATGATATTGTATGTAAATGCAGTGATTTTATCACCAGGTTTAATGCTAACCATTAAATTAGTTTGGTAGTATACCAAATATATACTTATGAAGTTTTTGTAGAAGTGTAACTGATAGATTGAGACACCTGCTTTCTATCATATCTCAGTACTATTTTCTTACCATGTCTAGTTTTATGTGCCAGCCTTGTTCATTCTTTAGTGACGGCCATTGGTATATTAAATTAATTTGTTTGGACCATTCAAAAATCATGCTTATAGATTGCTGATACTTGATTTACAGATATCAGATCCGCCGCAGACTACTTTTAACTGGCACTCCGATCCAAAACAGCCTACAAGAGCTGTGGTCTTTGCTAAACTTTATTCTGCCCAATATTTTTAATTCATCCCAGAATTTCGAGGAATGGTTTAATGCACCATTTGCATGCGATGTCAGTCTTAATGATGAGGAACAGCTACTAATCATACATCGTTTGCATCAAGTGAGTAATGCTGCCCCCCTATTCACTCAGTCATTCGGTTCTTTTAACTCCATAGATGTTGCCACATGGTCCCCCACTTACATCCTCATCTTTTTGGTCGAGATCTGGTGAGGTGGTAGCACATAAAATGTATGTGAATTTATTCACTGCAACCTTTGTTTTTACCCAGGTTTTGCGTCCATTTTTGTTGAGGAGGAAGAAAGATGAAGTGGAAAAATATCTTCCTGTGAAAACACAAGTAATTCTCAAGTGTGACATGTCTGCTTGGCAAAAAGCATACTATGAACAAGTCACAAGCAGGGAAAGGGTTGCACTAGGATCTGGTATGCCCTATTGCCCTTTAATACTACCGATCCTTTCCCCCCTAGAGAATATATGTTTCTGAGTGAAACAATTTTTTTTTAATTTTTCACCTGGACCTTGATGGAGCAGTGCGTAATAATACTGTAATGCCAGTAAAATTTGAACCTATCTGTGTTACAAGTTTATTTGGATCGTCACGTTGTGTCACACTTGCACTTCCATTTTCCTTGTGTTTTGTGTGGTTAATGTACTTACCACTTGTGCGCGTGCAGGTCTCAGATCAAAGGCTCTGCAAAATCTGTCAATGCAGCTTAGGAAGTGTTGCAACCATCCCTACCTATTTGTAGAGCATTATAACATGTATCAGCGGGAAGAAATTGTTAGAGCATCAGGAAAGTTTGAATTGCTTGATCGTCTACTTCCAAAACTGCAGAGAGCTGGCCATAGGGTTCTACTTTTCTCTCAGATGACAAAACTGCTTGACGTTTTGGAAGTATATTTGCAAATGTACAGTTTCAAGTACATGAGGCTTGATGGATCCACAAAGACTGAAGAACGAGGAAGGTTACTGGCAGATTTTAATAAGAAGGATTCAGAATATTTCATGTTTCTCCTCAGCACACGTGCCGGAGGCCTTGGATTGAACTTGCAGACTGCAGACACTGTCATTATCTTTGATAGTGACTGGAACCCTCAAATGGACCAGCAAGCTGAAGATCGTGCCCATCGTATAGGACAAAAGAATGAAGTGCGTGTATTTGTTCTCGTTAGTGTTGGCTCAATTGAAGAAGAGATCTTGGACCGTGCGAAACAGAAGATGGGTATTGATGCAAAAGTTATCCAGGCTGGGCTATTTAACACAACTTCCACTGGTGAGTTTGAACGCCACAGTTCCTCAATATTTAATTTTCTCTGCATGTACCCATTGTATTTTAACATGATATATTTTCATGTCATTTCCATTACAGCACAGGACAGGCGAGCCTTGCTGCAGGAGATCCTCAGGAGAGGCACAAGCTCGCTGGGAACTGATATCCCCAGTGAGCGTGAGATAAATCGTTTGGCTGCTCGAAATGATGAAGAGTTCTGGTTGTTTGAGAAGATGGATGAGGAAAGGAGGCAAAGAGAAAACTACAAATCTAGACTTATGGACGGAAATGAGGTTCCAGACTGGGTCTTTGCCAATAATGAAACTGTAACCAAGAGGACCGTGGCAGACGAATTCGAGAATATTTCAGTTGGTTCGAAGAGACGTAGGAAGGAGGTCGTCTATTCAGACTCCTTCAGCGACCAGTGGATGAAATCCGATGAGGGATTTGAGGACATTCGAAAGATAACTCCAAGAGCAAAGAGGACCTCTTATTTATCTGACATACAAGAAGTTGATTTTAGCGAGAGGAGGAAGAGGCCTAGATCTCTAGAGAACAGCGCAGATGGTGCAAGCAACCCATCGTGGACACCTGACAAAGGAAGGGCTGGAGTTTCATCGTACAGCAAGGATGAGACTGAAGATGATGGTGAAGATGAAGTCATTACCAGTGGTTTACAGAAGGGAAACAGTTTCACATGGAAGACCCTTGGAAGAAAAAGGTCGAGCCACTTCAGTTCGTCGTCGGACTCAAAAGGGCGTCCGTCATTCTAATGCCCTTGATGCGTTTGTCTGATTGATGAGTCCTTCCAGAATGGAAGTACCCCTGTAGACTAGCTAGCAGGGTTACGCTCTAGAAGTACCTTCCAACTTCAAGCTTATGAAGTTTAGGATTAGTAGTATACTGTATGGACTTTTTTGGCATGAATTTGTAACTAAGTTAAACTTAAATTTCGTTACTTTTCAAACTCAAAAGTGCGGGTTGTGATTATGGGTATACTGGTGGTGGTTGTTATTTTAAATTTTGCTGTGGTGCCTTCATTTTTTTTGGTTGATGACATTGTGGTGTCCACACGTTGATGCATTTATATGTGCTTCTAGAGAAAAAAAAGACGTCCTCGATAATACAGTATAAAACAAGTGCCATGTAGTTTAAAGTTGACTCAGGGTACTTAGATTTAGAAGCAATTTAGATAGTACTCCCTCCGTTTTGAATTGTAGATTGTTTTGGCTTTTCTAGGTTCATAGATATTATTATACGTCTAGACATACATTAAAACTAAAACGACCTACAATTTGGAACGGAGTGAGTACTCTCTGTAGCCCATTGAATTTTTATGGCCTTTTAATTTTATCTTTAACCGTTGTTGTATTATTGTTTTAATAAAATATGCTTACTATATCTAATAGGTATGATGTACTTACAACTTTGCAAGACAAATTTACACCTATAGTTTTTATGTTCTCAAATTTAGTCAATCATTTGATCAAACTGAGTCAAAGCGAGTATTTGTACCGGATAGAGTAATTACATGCGTAAATTTGTACTAAGAAATAGTTTTGGACAACATTACATGTGTTTTTAAAAGTTTTTTTTTAATATAACTTGCACTAGAAAGTTGCCGTCAATTTTGCGTTTCCTTTGAGGTTATCTTTCAAACACCAGAAATGACCCCCTGTTAGAAGTTATGCCATCAACTTTTTTAAATAAATGTAAAATGTACTCGCAAAAAAAAAAGTAAAATGGGCATATAATTGATTGTTTTCAACAAAAATCTACTTTTTTGAGTGTTATATACACCAACCACTGTGTATTTGAGATACAGAAAATCAATAAAACTTGAGTGCTTAGATGCATTTTTCTATTTTTCCCTTTTCGAGGATCGAGGGATGAAATTTTTTGTTATTTTGCGGAACGAACATTTTGCACCGACCGTCATCGTCAAAGGACAAATGGGCCCCTCCACCTTGAGACCCCACCTGCCATTGACTCACAGAGACCGCAGAAACCCTAGCTCCCCACCAAAACTCTCTCATCTACTCCCCAAACCTCCCCGTCCCTCCTCTGCCGGCGGCTTCCCTTTCCTCCACCGCGTGCGAGTGAAGGAAAGCGGCGGCGGCGATGGGGAAGGCGTCGAAGGGCTCGCGGAAGGGGAAGAAGGCGTGGCGCGCCAACATCAGCACCGATGACATCGGCGACTTCTTCGAGAAGCAGACGCGCGACGCCCACGCCGGCGCCGCCGCCATCCCCTCGCTCCCCTCTGATTCCCTTTTCTACGTCGACAAGCCCGCCGCCTCCACTTCGGCCGCCGGCGCCTCCGACACAACCACCAAAGGTCAATCCCGTCCCCTTGCGCCGCCACTAACTTCTTCTCCTCCCGTTCGATTTCAGGTTCCGAATTATCGTTGTAGTTTCTGATGTAGGCTGAAGTTAAATTTCTTTTGGGATGCAACACCGTAAAAGTTTGTTTGCTAGACTAACACTCCCAAACAATTGATGGCGATGGATGTGCCTGTTACGCTACTAATCGCTCAAACTAGTATGATGGTAACTTGTCAATCTTCAACTTTGAGACCCTTATGTGTAATACTTAATAACCAGGCCCTTTGATCTTCATGACTAGGTGGTTCATCTCAGTGATGGAATTGTCACAGTAGCTTAGGATTGGAGTTTAAAGCATATCTGCTTGATTACACGTGTCCAAAATTACTGTTGATTGCTGTTTCTATAGCCACATCTGTAACTTAACGCTTTTCCTGCTACTGCATTCCCTGGCATAGCTGAAATTTGATTTCTGCTTTCAGATATTCCTGCCAAAAGGAAGATCGAGAAAAAGAGAGAGAAGGTTCTTTATCACGAGAGTTTGTTGAAGCGGAACCCGTTTATACAGCCAATCCCATCTTCTGTGGTCAGCAAGAAGGATAAGAAGAAGACAAAGAAGAAGGAATTGCACGAGACACAGGGAGACATTAGTGTCCCCATGGTATTTGACCATTCGACGAGTATGACTTGTTTTCTGTTTATTTGTCCAGCTTGCTAACTGTTGAGAGTGTCTTCTCCGCAGGAAGATGATTCTGCTGGAAAGAACCTTGACATATGGGCGGGGGATGATAAAGGAGATACTAAGGCTAGAAAGGTGAGGAAAGGCTCTTTAATGCACACTAATGTCTGTATCTAAGTGCATCTAAACAGGCATTTGCAATGTTCTATTATGCATAAAGATCTCTGCTTTGAAAAGCTGAACTTGGTGGCTTCAGCACATTTTTTGTGGTCCAACTAATTGTATTTCTATTTGCAGAGATCTACTAAGTCATTGATTCCTGCTGTTGAAGTTGAGCCCCAAGGATGCTCATTTAATCCTCCATTTGAAGCACATCAAGTATGTGTTCATATTTGTTTGCAGATATCTTTTTCAATGTATCCCATTCCTCAGTTAAAACCAGTTGATATTTTTTACAATGATGATGACAGTACAAGAGGAACCTGCTATGCTTTTACTTAAAGCGATGAAAAGTCATCTGTTTCACGCAGTTTATTTATGTTGATATTTGTAGGATGCTCTTGCTCAAGCAGTTGCGGATGAAAGGCACAAAACACTCATGAAAGAGTTGGGGCCCACACCTGTACCACTCATAATTTCTGGTGAACCTATAACTGAAGAAGATGTAAGTTTATGGTTGAGGCTTATGCAGCTCCGTTATGATATGTTGCAATTTAGGCATTATCCTACCCTATTGGAAGCCCCCAATCTGTGCTTTTAACTGCATGCAAATTACGATTGTATATATTGAAATGCAGAAATCCATATTTATGTAGATATCTTAACTGATTCAATATATATGGCATGTAAATATGTAAGGTTTTCACCTTGATGGTGCTTCTGATGTTAAACTTTTGAAAGACAACCAGTTTGGCATCTTATTGTAAATTATGTGCCATACATACTACCGCTGCATAGTATAACCTTTTATGTGGCCTGCAGAAATTCTTCCTTGATGCTGATGATGGAGATGAAGATGTCACGGACGATGATGGAGAACAGGATGCTGATACTTCAGTTGGACAAAGGTTAGACCTGACAATCTATAGCACGTATGTGAGAGATAAATATTCTTTTGGGATTTGGTCATTGATTTATGAAAAACAGTGTACATAATGCATCCTGGAACACTGGTTACATTTTAATATGTTTACCAAAAGCTTGTAAAGTTGTAATACCACGAAAATTGTTTTCTTTTCAAATCATATCATATCATCAGTGTGTCTGAAGTCTGAACTTTAAGTTTATAAAAATATTGGTAGTTTGACTTTGGACATCCCAAAGTATCACTTATTTGGGCTAATGATGATTGTAAAAAGCTAATATCAGTTTTTCTATTGCGTAGTTTTTTTATATGTTCTGCAAAGTGAATTTTTGGAGATTTTATGTACCTCTATTCCTACCATTTGGAGCTAACAAAGCAAGGCATGCTCTTTTATACTAGAAGAAGTGATGTTTAAAGTTTCTGGAAATGACCATAAAAGCCACTTTATTTTGGAATCAGATCTATGGTGGGATCATGTGATTCTTGGACAAGCATACTGTCATAACTATGTTAATTTCAAATAGATATTTCATTTCCAAAAGATATTAACTCATAATATTTATTGTTGCTGAATTTGAAGATGTTATTGCGTTTTCAATTTTTGATTTATTCCTTCAGGAAGAACAAAACAAAAAGAGTAACAAGAGTAGAAATGAACAGAAGAGCTCGTCGTAAGGAGAGGTTAAGAGAAGAGGCAGAAGCAAAGAAAATGGAAAGTATTTCAAAAGAAATTGATAGGTAGTTTTTATGTTATCGGATTGTGAAGCTTCCTATAATGGTATATTTTAGCACAAGCTTGCATACTTATTATTACTTTTTTCAGCTTGCCAAATATAATTGATGAGATAGCTAAAGAGGATGAGGAAAAGCAAAAGAGGCGCATACGGCGTACTGTGATTAAAGAGGAGAGGCTTAAATCAGGCCCACCTCGTCTGGGCAGACACAAGTACAATTCTAAACTAACTGATTAGTTTGCCTTCAGTTATGCCAGTGATTCTTATATATTTTTCATGCAATTCATGATGAAAATGTCTATGCTTTTCTAGATGCTTTGCAAATCACTATTATATTTATATCTTACATTTAATTACATTTAATGATGTGACAGTAGATTATGAGGGTACATTGAGGCATTATCCATAGCAGTGTTTTAAAGGTGATAAGGCGACCTTGGAAATCTGTGCACGCCTTATCGCCTAGGCGACAAGGCGGCTGGTTTCCCAAGGCGAGCTGGGACCGCCTGGACTAGGCGACGCCTTTGAAACAATGATCCATATTCCATAGTACATTTAATGATGATTTTTTTAGTTTTCTGGCTAGTAATCTCAAAACTCCAAATCTAACAGATTTGAACCAGCTCCTGTTCAAGTTTTATTGACTGAAGAGATTAGTGGCTCTCTTAGAAAGCTAAAGGTAACAACTGCTTCTTGTTTTGTTGTATCTCTATTATTCTGCCGTAGTTAACTACAAAATTCATGCAGGGGTGTTCTAATCTTACGAGGGATCGCTACAAGAGCATTGAGAAACGAGGATTACTTGCACCAAGCAGGAGAATAAGGTTTGCCTTGTTTTCGCTCCAAAAAAGTTGTTTTAATTTAGGATTTTTGAATGTTGTACTGACTGACCTTATGTCTTGCACTATCCTTTTCAAACTGTCGCATTCAGCATGTGTGCATTTCTTTCATATCAATCCGTCATGTTCGATAATTCTCAAGAGATTGATGTTCACCTCAGCGTTGCACAGAAAATCATTGTTTTCTGGGGAAAAACATTTCTTTAAATTATGTTCCCAGTTCCCACTGATTTTTAAGTGACAAATCTGAAGGCATTGAAAAGCTAGTCTATCATACTAGAACTTAAGTCTTTGTTTTTTTGTTAAGTTTTGCTCAGATCACTTGATGTTTACCCTCAGTAGAACACTGCTTAATATGATATATAATTTATGCAAGACATCCAGAGCTGACTAATCCATCTACGTGCAGCAAGCGTCGGTAGAGAAGCAAGTTCCGGTGGATGATAAGGTGATCTTAACCTTGTGTTCCCCAACAATATCGAGGGGACTGAAGAGGCATATGAGATTGGTGCTGGCGAAGATGAGAAGACCGCGTTATAAGCGAAGGGCCTGTTTTACTGCATTTGTTTTTCCTTTTATGTGTTCCATGTCTAATAGGGCAGGCAATCTTTTGCCCTAGCAATGTTTTGTGAGTTGCCTGCGAGGCAAAATTTTGCAATGGATCTTAGGAGTTGTAGTGCTTATCAGTTGCTACATGATGTAAGAGCATATTTGTATCAGTTCTGTTCTAGTCGATGCAAGCGAGCACTACACTATTGCCATAGACGCAAATGTCAAAGGTTCATGCACGGAAATTTACCAAACTATTTTCACAACACGATTTCAGCAAATTTTTACCTATACAATGTCACCATTTTCTTTCTTATGAAAAGCTGGCATTATTGCATGACAGTGAGGCACACAGAGTCAAACGGCACTGTACACATTGCTCAGTTGCAATTCCGAAACTACAAATCAAGCACAATGTTCGCTACCATTTGGTATTCGCTCTTTGCGGACGCCATCATCTTGCTTCCACCGTCAACTCCCCTTATTCCGTGGGTGCTGCCGCGCCCAACCGCACGGGCCACCTCGTTCTCATAATCTTTGGCATTGAAAGGTCGTCGTTGTTCCCCGAGGCCTCCCACCGGGCAAGATAGCCGTCCCAGGAGGAGGTGACGAGCGTTGGATGATACGGATGCCAGGTGCAGTCTCTGATGATCGAGCCATGCCACGAAAGCCTCTCAATAGTTTTCCCAGTTACCTGCACGGCAGTACGTTCAGCAGGATCAGAGCAAGCACTCAGAAACAATCTTTGTGCAGAAAGATGAAATGCGTCGGCGCACATGGGATATGCAGCTAATTTTGTATGGGCAGAACTAAGATTATGAGCAACCAGAGAATTTATGACACAATGTTTATTGCTGTCAACCAAGGAATCCCAAAGCAAACGTCTAGTCGTGCGTGGGGCCATATTCAAACATCAGTGAACTGGTTGGTTACCGACGAGATCGCCATGCTCTTAATGTTAGAATTTGACAATACTTAATGCTGATGTAACTGCATATCCAAACAGTAAGCTATCATTTGGAAAATACTACATCTTACTCCAAAAATTAAAATATAAATAAATCAGAAGGACATGGAAGCAACATACCATGTCGTAAATATATACAGACTTGTCACTGGATCCTGAGTATATGTACCTCTGGCCCGTGCTGCAACAAGAAGCACAGCATTTGAAAAGAAAAATGAATATAGACTTGGCAATGTTCTAGGCACCACCTATGATAATCAAAACGCAATAGGGAAATTAAGAACATCCTTTACCTTTTTTATTTGCACTCGCGTTATTTCAGAAAGGCAGAAACAAACCCCCCTACAGACTACAGCAACCAAGCTTGCTACAAATCAAGAGATGGCTGGACTAAATACTTTTTTTTTTGAGATCAGCTGGACTAAATACTTTACATGCATCAAACAGGCTTTTCACATGGCTGCTGAAAAATTTCTATGAGAACTATGACATTTCTAACAACAAATTAAGTTAAGATATAATATTTGATATTAACATTTTATTAAGTTATTTCCGCAGTTCAATTTACCTTGTTGCCCTTTTTACATGCTATTCTAAGTAAGCAAGGCATATTATCATTGATATGTTGGACTGCAAAATGATAAACTTACACAAAAGTTGTATTCACAATGTCTAAAGAAAACTTCGCTGAATTATCTGAATAAGTGCACCCAATGTTATAAAATGTGCATCATATACTTACATATTGTATGAAATTCAAATTTTGTTATAAATAATTGTGCTTCTGAGGTTCTGAAAAATTTGTCCTGAACATGCCATGTTGACATTATATCATTGGTAATAAGGTGAAATTGCAATACTGAACTTTCATGGACAAAGAGGAGCAACCAGCAGAAGTAGTGTTTGTTGAACCGTCCAACTCTTGCTGACAAGGGGAAGAGTGAGACAAATTCAGGATTTCATCTTATTATTGGTTTGTGTTTTTGGATGTGTGATCTCAATCTGCATACTAGTATACAGATTATCATACGTCAATAGTTCAAAAGTATAATATGGTAGATCCCACAATCCAGACTCACTCGATGGTCAACATTCCACTTATGCATGTAACCTTTCTAAAGCAAATAATGGAAAATTTCAGTATGCTGGTGACAAAATCAACAATAAAGAAAATCTGCCATTCCCTCCTGACCTGTGCATAGGGGAGAAGTAGCAACGGATAAGTGTTTTCCAAACTGAATGACCTCTGTATGTAGCCAGAGACTGGTCATCTGGATGCTTAAAATGATGGGCTTCTGATGGGAATGGCATCCACCTATAGTCCCAGTCCACCATTTTGACTGGGCGCCTGTGAAAACAACAGTACCAAATTTAAAAGATAGAACTTTTCAACATTATGTAACAAATGGCTATAAAGCAAGACCCTACGCTCTCACAGCAGAAGACATTTTCCTGATGTCCCAAAGTTTGATTCTCTGATCCTTGCAATTGGAGATGAAATAACGCCCATCACCACGGCTATCGATAAATGTAACTCCATCTAAATGACCTGTCAAAAGACCTGCTGATTTTCCCCCAACAAGGCAACGCCTGTCCCACACCTGAGGGTTATAATTCACAAAACATTGTCAGTGAAGGTAAAACTCTATACATGGATGATTAGTGATGAACACACGAAGGAATCCTCACAAAAGAACATATAGGGATGATCTAATAGGAACTTTACTGAATTTACCTTTGCCGTAGTTTTTCATCATTACCTTCTAGAATCTAGATGTTAAATACTCAATCTGCCATTTTTAAGTATAAAAACTTGCTTGTCTGCTGCAAGAAGTTTCAAAGCCGTCACAAAGCTATGCATGTCCTATCACGTATTCAGGTCTAATTATATTTACCATACAGAAAATTTTGTGCTCGTTGTATTATCTATTAGATAATTTTTTTATAATCCCAGTGTAGCAAGAATAAGGAAAGCAAAAAAGGTAAAATAGCCAAAAAATACTAACCTTACAAAGAGTATCATCACTTCCAGAGTACAATATATTGCCACTTTCATCAGCAAAGGTCACAGCATTGACATCATCCTTAGAGAAACAGTGGAAAAGAAAATGAGATCACAAAAAATATTTTCCAAACACATGTGGAAGAGATAGATATTTATGTGCTTCTAGCTGGTATTCCAGACCTATGGCATCAAACTGTATAATAAAATTATACTACACACTGAAGCATTGTTATGGCAGTTCCACCATCAAGAAATATGAACCTTCTCAATTTTGCAAATTCCAACTGCACCATGATATTTGATAAAGCTGTCTTATGAAATCTATTGAATGATTATGCGGATGGTACAATGCACTGACAGAGGCTTTGGCATGCTCATCTCTAGTCTATTTTAAATTTACTCCACTTGAAATTGTTTCACTTTGTCATCTGGAGTGTCCCATCACTCTTGCATAAGGTACTAAGGGTATGTTTGGATTCTGCCCAACGTTAGCCATGCCAAAGCTTCAGTTGTGGCCAAAATTTGGCGGAAGATTCAGCCGTCCCGATTTGGTTGGCCAAATGCATCAAAATGAACTAGGAAAGCGGCGGCTTGCCAAATCTTGGCCAGCGTCCAAACGGCCGCCTCATCCACGGTCAGCGGTCAAAATTGGCTGGGTAGGCACGGGCACATATCCAAATGCACCCTAACATTCTATGACATCATGGGAATACTTCCAATTGAATCCATGAAAATTCTTGAGCCACTAGACACTTATATGCTTCTATGATGATGCAGCACAATAAAGTAGCTGTTTATACTGACATTTTATGCATGATTAATAAAACTAGACACAGGCATTTATTTTTTCCATCATACACTGAAAACAAACACAACAAAATAAATCAAATAAGATTGTGTTAGTCATATGGTTCATACCGTATGAGCACGGATGCGGACTGACACTTTATTTGCTGCAAGATCATAAACATATATTGATCTTTCATTATTCCCAATAACAACTTCTTTACCATCTTTTGAGAATTTAACAGAAAATATTCCGAAGTCCTCATCATGCTCATTACCAGTGAAATCCAATCCCTCATGAATTTCCTTCGGAAAAAGAGGAATGAGTTTATGAATTCAGCATGAGCATGAAGTTAAAAGTTTTTAATAGGTGACAACAAATTGAAAAGTTTGGGAATATAGCATACATTAACATTAGCATGAGATTCCTTTCCAGAACTCTGCACATTCACAATGTGAACAATAGGCGACAAACTTGCATAGGCCTGCGAAGTGATGAAATCTGCTTGATTAAAAAAGGCATGCCACTGAACATGAATTGCGACTTGGTAAAGTCTAAAGTTAACAGCACACCCTGCAGGCTGCAGATAGAATAGACCACAAGGTAGGCCCTTTACCGGAAAAAAGTAAGCAGTTAACAAATAAAACTTTAAAATGGTAAACTAAAATAACAGTAGTACGCCATGTGCACCTAAGCTGAAGTCCTCTTGGGTGCTTATTTTCTTAGTAATACAAAATCACCTAATTATTTTGTTTCTCGAACATGCAGGATAATTGTGAATCATGTCATTAAAGAAGAATAGATACAAAACAAGTTCAAACACATATTATAGCAACAGATGTGCCACGAACCAAAAATCACCTAAGTATGTGGTATTGTCTTTTTTTGCATGAAGAAAAGTAACAAACCTTGATATTCGGTAAGTGGTACAAATAAATTGTTGCATTTATTTAAATAGGCATTGTGACTACTTAACAGCAAGCTTCACACCCCCGCATGTTTTAAAATTGAAGTTATAGAAATAAAATATCCCTGGACGTGGTGAAGATCCTTAAAAAATTAAGTAACTGTTGGCAATTGGCATAGCACATCACAACAATCCTAAATCATCCCTCATCAGAAATCACATGATATTCCATTAGAAAAAAACGATATCACATGATATTGAGGATGTAGCCAATTTTGAAGAAGGAATGCATACCAGGGATAAATAGATATTGAAAGACCTAGAATGTAAGTTAAAAAAAAAAAGAAAGGAAATGGACCAATATTCAGATACATGAGTAGGAACGGGAGCAGCCCCTTCCCCCAGACCTTCTACGAATCATGGTCTGAGTGATCAAACACATCCCCAAATTCCCCAAATACAGCAGTAAAAGGTCCAGGATCCAGTCTGAAAGGAATTCGATGCTCAAGATACTTACAAGGAATTGCTGATCAGGTGAGAGAGCAATATCTGAAACTGTCCACTGCAGACTCCTGCAGCTTATATCCTTATGAATCTTCCACCCTCTCTCGACATCGTAAACTCTGATGCGGCTTCCCTTGTCACCACATTTTTGCACGCAGAATCGTCAGTCACTAGACAAGTTTTGTATACAAAAGAACAAGAAACTCTTATGTTCACATTGTCTATCGTAACAGCAAAAATCACCCACCCTAAACCCAGCGACGAGCAGCGACCCATCAGCAGAGAACTGCGAGACGTAGGCCTCGCTGTCCACTTCGTCGACGCCCCACGGCCCTTTGGTCGGGATGTGCCTGCTGCCAACATAGGCGCGATCGGCCGCAGCAAACCCGGCGCCGCCCGTGCGGCCGCACTCCCTCGCCGACAAGAGCTCGAACGTCGAGAAGGGCCTCTTCCGGCGGGCTGAAGTGGCGCCTCGAGCCCGGTGGCAGAGCTCCGACCTGGCCCTGGTGAGATGGAACACCTCGTTGGCCATGTCGAACCGGTCTAGCTCGCGGTGCGCCTTCCCGGACGCCTCCCCGCGAGCACTCCGCCGCACTCCTCGCATCCTCGCCTTGCAGCTGATGCTGCTTCGAACTGGCCAAAAATCCAGCTACCAAAGAGCCGGATTTTCCCAAGCTCGATGGAATTGGCGCTGACAATTACTCCTCGCACCAAAAGTGATTCAGGTAAATCCAACGAATCCTGCACCGAACTGTAGGAAAAAGAACAAGTGATTAGGCGCTGTTCCTGATGCTGGCAGTGGCACGCAGGCGGGGTTTTCTTGTCCCCTGAAGACACAACAAAAGAAAAGAAACCCGAGAAATTGGAGAAATCGGTAGCGGGTTTTAGTTTGCCGGGTATCAGAATGAATTCACGGCCTAAGGAATCGAACCATCGAACCAGGACCCCTGGAACCTTACCCGGGGATGGATTCCGCGGATGCCGGAGGGGGGTTTTGGCCGCGGATGCGCTGGGTAGCGCTGGGAAGTGAGAAACGGGAGGGAGGGGGCGAATTAGAAATGGTATATAGACGAGAGAGTGCCTGAATTGGGAATAGTGACCGAGCAGAGGGTTGTTCCCGTAAAACCGCGCCCGTGCCCCCGTGCTCACTGGCATGCGGGCCCCATGGGACGCCTGCGGTGTACCCGTGCGGGGGGAGAGGCCGAGGAGGGGGCGCGGCCGCGTGCAGGCCGTGCCTCCGAACCCATGGCGTGTGCCGTGACGTCGCCCGGGTGAACTGGGCCCGGGCTTCGCGAGTCGGGTGTGGCCGTGTAGGGGTGAACTGGGCCCGGGCTTCTATCTCACCATAATTCGGAAGTCTGCTTTACCTCTGGTACGTTAGCTCTTATCGCCTCTCGCATTATCTTTTGTTCGCGCTTGTCTCGTATCAATAGCATGTCACCGTTCACAAATCCGTTCCACGGTGGAGAAGTGGAGCCGAGATGTTCTCGACGTAAATTTCATTATTTATAAATATGGTGTCACGGGAATAGATATGATGATCTGTTGTAGGACTTATGAACAGATAGAGGAAATAAGTTTCGTCTAAATGAAACTCAGTTCACACGGAAAGTTATATTGTCCAATTAAAACATTTCCAGGTTACACATATTAAATAGTATGCCTGCCTATGAAATAATAAAAATGAGTATTTGTTGTAAGATTTGTTTTATTCAAAATTTCATTTCACATTTAGATATGGCAGCTTGCCACAAATAATGACCTTATAGGAATTAGCTTGACAATGTTTCATTTTTCTTATTTCATCGATATACAGAGCCTTTTAACCCTTCTCTCGTGCACACCTAGGCGTGTTTGTTTCTTAGGGGCTAAAAGCTCCTGTCACATCGGATGTTTGGATACTAATTAGGAGTATTAAATATAGGCTAATTATAAAACTAATTGCATAGATGGAGGCTAATTCGCGGGACGAATCTATTAAGCCTAATTAATCCATGATTTGACAACGTGGTGCTACAGTAACCATTTGCTAATGATGGATTAATTGCTTAATAGATTCATCTCGCGAATTAGCCCAGAACTTCTACAACTAGTTTTGTAATTAGCTTATATTAGTTCTCATAATTAGTATCCGAACATTCAATATGATAAGAGCTAAACTTTAACCGAGCATCAAACACGCCGCTAGTCACCTGCTACCACTCGCGGCCAAAGGTTCTCTACTAGCACATACATATATAAAATACGCCATCACAAGATGAATACGTAAATCATAGACTACGCCACGCTCTACTGCTGCTTCATGTTGCATCCATCGATCGATGCCGAGACAGCAGAGTGCGACAGTGCTGAAGGCCGTAGGCAGAGCACACGATTCCCCAGTCGCCGCACCTCCACCGCCACTGCCGCCCGGACGCTCTCCACCACCTTCGTCGACGTCAAGGTACGTGATCTTGGCAAGCCCGCTCGCTGGCTCTCGGATTTTGATCCGTACGCCTGCGCGGGCGACCCTCAGTACTCTGCTCTCGTGGTGGCGTGCTTCAGATGGCGCGCTCGGGGCACGAGGAAGTCACCGACTCCGGGGCATTCGACCCGTCGCCGTCCACCTTCCGGAGCTTCGTGTCCAGGGACAGCTCCGCCCGGTTCCCCGCCGCACCGGGGAGGTACCACCTCTACGTCGCCTACTCCTGCCCCTGGGCGTGCAGGTGCCTCGCCTTCCTCAAGCTCAAGGGCCTCGATCACGCCATCGGCTTCACCGTGAGAAATCACAGCTCGATTTCGCGGCCCATGTGGGGAATAAATCCATTGATTGATTTTCCTCTCTCTGTGCGATGATACTGTAGTCGGTGAAACCCGTCTTTGAGAGGACCAAGGAGACCGACGACCATATGGGATGGGTGTTTCCTGCCACCAAAGATGAGGAGCCAGGTGCCGAGCCCGATCCTTTCAACGGAGCCAAGAGCATCAGGGAGCTTTACGAGATCGCCAGCAGAAATTACGCCGGGAAACCAAGCGTCCCTGTGAGTCTCTTCTCCTCATTTGACATTTCCAGCTAAACAATCGGATTGATCTTCCTGTGTTGTGTTACAGGTTCTATGGGACAAGCAGCTCAAGACCATCGTGAACAACGAGAGCGCGGAGATCATCCGAATGCTCAACTCCGAGTTCAACGAGTTTGCAAAGAATCCTGATCTGGATCTATACCCTGCTCATTTACAGGCCAGCATAGATGAGATCAATGAGTTGGTATACGAAGCGATAAACATCGGTGTGTACAAATGTGGTTTTGCAAAGCAACAGGGGCCATATGACGAGGTAAATCATCGGTTCACAGTTTCTTGGAAGCAGGTTTATTCAAATTGGATACGTTTCCAATGTCTGACCAACGCTTCTTTTGTTCCATATTTGTAGGCGGTCACGAAATTATACGAGGCTTTGGACAAATGTGAGGATATTCTAAGCAAGCAACGCTTTTTATGCGGCAATCAACTTACAGAGGCAGACGTGCGCTTGTTTACAACTCTTATAAGATTTGATGAGGTGTGAATTCTTTCATCGAAGAAAACTGTTATATTTAGTGACCGACAGTCCACCAGGGGTTACCCAGTAGGCGGGGGAGATCGCAAGATCAATAGCTTGAATGGTAACATAAGAGCGCAAGGTTTAGACAGGTTCGGGTCTCTGGAGAGTAATACCCTACGTCCTGTGTTCTTGTGGATTGTATTGCTGGTATGGGATGCGAAGAGTTGATGTACGTTACTCTCGGGGGGCGCTCTTGGCCGCCTTATATAGGCTGACGACCTAGAGTCAGTTATTACATGGAAAACAATCTGAGTTGGTTTACAGCAAGTATCCCGTGATATTCGGGCAGAATCCGTTCACCCGGCCTCCGGACTTGTGCTCCACGTATCTTCATGTCTTGGTCTGCACGGCGTGGTCGGGCGGGCCCACCTGTCAGGGCCGATCAGTATGCTGGTCGGTGAGGACCCGTGGTACCCTTATCCCTAAAAAACATATGTATATTTTTTTCATATTCTAAAGTATATTTTGTTGTCATAGCAGTGTTCTGGTGCCCTTATGTGTACGCTACTTGCTGACCAGAAATACAACATTAAACTAATGAACATGGAATTCTGCAACTCTATGAGGATTTGATTTGTTGTCAACTGTGTTCTTCTTTCTAAGGTCATTGCTTTGTGTGTTTCATAGATTTCCATCAAGTTAATTAGATATCACGAAAGAGACGTTTTGTTGAAAGCATTACTGTTACATCTGGTTGTGTTCAGTTTGAAGGTGCATCCAATCTATCTTCACTAGTTCATGCTCCCTTAACCTCCTTTAACAATAGACAAAGAGTTCTATCCAAGTATCAGAAATATGGGACGACTACTACAGCGATTTAACATCCAGCAAGATTGCTAATCTCACCCAGTTCCTTTTTTTTTCTTCAGTTTTAGGCCTTTTGTGATGCTTGATGTTATCATAAATGTTTATCTGATATTCTCAAAGAGTTATAGCACCAAATGAATGAGATGCAGAGTGTGATTTTTTTGGTGTCGCCTTTAATCAATTGCAAAAAACTGTGCGCAAATAAGGGGTTTGACAATTATTAGACCATATAAAGGTGGACACGTAAACATTTTGAATATACAGGGTTTTTTCCATCATCTTGTTTTCGTTTTTTCATTTCCTTATTAGGTGGCATTTTTATATGCAGATGAACAATTGTGAAGTAGAATACTATAGTTTCAAGCTATACATTTTTTTGTTTTCATTAGAACTTAAAATTTTCTGTCTGTAGTTTACAAATATTTCCTTATACGGATTAAGGTTAACCAGTTATGAGTACTGAATCTTTTTTATTTTCTACAGGTTTACTCTGTTTACTTCAAATGCAACAAGAAGCTCATCAGGGAATACCCAAATCTGTTCAATTACACCAAGGACATATACCAAATTCCTGGCATCAGCAGCACGGTTAACATGGAGTACATAAAAAAGAGCTACTATGGAGGCTACTCACCCATAAATCCATACGGGATTATCCCTGTGGGCCCAAACATCGATTATAATGCTCCACACGACAGAGAGAAGTTTAACGCCTAGAAGATTTCCTTTGGTGATTTCTGTATATGCCATGTTTGTTGTTGTAATATTGAGGATCTTCTTGTGCTTGGTCATTGCTAGTGTACTCCATGTTAACCAGATGTGGCTAATACTAATGATACTGTGATTGGTTGCTTTGTTCCGGTAGTAATAGGGACTGTCATGTAAAATATCCTGTATAATAGATACTCTATTTGTCTTTAAATACATGGCGAGTAGCACTGCTGTTGTGTACTTGTGTTCATTTCTATTTCTGAATACCATTCTTTTATCTTTTCTTAGCGAAGCTTCTATGCTATTAGGAATGAGTCTAGAACGGTGTATGGTAATCTTTTTTTCCCTATTTTTCACATTAACTTTTCATTATATAAGAATGAGTAAGTCCACTATCCTTGGATTTGTCCAACGGTATCCCGGCGGTGGCGTTGACTCGGGAAGTTAGGATGGGCTTCCATTAGCGGAACTTGGGCCTTGGCTTTCGACTAGCAACTGGCCCAACACAATTCCAACATAAACTACTGCATGCATAGGCAGGCTGGGCCAGCTAACGAAAGCGGATTACTGGAGTACGTTTTGAATCCCATCGCAGATGAGAGGCTTCTGCTCCGACGCCGATCCAACGGCCAGCAGCTCTCTTCCCCTCTCCGCTTCGCCGCGGCCGCAGGCTCTGCCTCCGCTTCCCACCATCCGCCGCCGTTACACCCCGGATCTCGTCCGCCCCGCTGCCTCTGATCCCGTCCACAGCCGCGCGTTCCCCGCCGTATCCCTCGCTGAGCGGGAGCCCTTCCTCCGCTGGCGTCTCCCGCCGCTCGCTACTCGCTAGGTGGCGAGCCAGGCAGAAGGACGAAGAACAGGGGAGGTGGGCGGCGCTCCGGCGATCGGCGACGCAGAACCGCATCGCATCCAGAATTTTAATAAAGTACCCCTGAACATTTTCAAAAACCCCCTGATCGATCCGAATATTTTCAAAATACACCCTTGTATTTACAAATAGTCCCTAATATGGATCGAGATTAATGGCCACGATCCGAATATTTACATATAACTCTCTAAATTTGCAGACAAGCCCCTAAATTTTCATATAAGCCCCTGGTTCGGGTCGCGTCTCCTCCCCACATGGCCACATCCATCCAGCGCCGCCCACCTCCGCCGCTGCCGCCGTCGTCCCAGAGCCGCAAAGCTCCATCCTTCCCATCCAACATCTTCTGAAGACCTAGCACCGCGGAGCTCTCCACCCACCCAGGTACACCTGCAGCCACACCTGACCGGACGCCAGAGGCGCGCGCCATTCGCCTGATTGGGAGCCCTTCCCGGGCGCGGCTAGCGAGGTGGGAGGTTTGAAGTCTGACGGAGATGGGCGGCGTGCCCTGGAAGCGGCTGGAGCTCGCCGCGCTCGTTCTATACGCGCTGGGCTTCTACCTCGTCGTGATCCGGAGGTCGCTTCGCCTCTCGCACGGTACGTCGGTGGCACCCGGTTTCCGTCACCTCTCCTGCTATCTTCTCCGCAATTGCCGCTTGTCTCACAGCTGCTTCGTGGTTGTAGATCACTCCGGTAGGCTCTACGGACTACGCGCGGGGTCACTTGCTGGCCATCTGAATGTGCGTAAACTTTCGCCTGTTTTTGTCAGCCATCTGTCTTACCTGGAGATCGAGGAGCTGCCTGTTCAATTTCCTCGTTGTCTGTTGCAGGACCTGTCTGATGCGCAATGGAGAAACTTCCGTGGGAACCTGCCGATTCTGACTGTTGTAATGGGCGCATTTCTGATTGTAGTCAATACATTGCGATATTGCTATGGCTTGAAGGGCCGAGGGACTGCTTTGTTGTGGCTCATACTGTCACTGAGCTATCTATGTTATCTTCACGGTGCTTGGTATGAAACTCACCAGACCATGTTGTTTTTCCTTCTTCATCATTTTCTTTTTGTAAATTTCTAATTTGTTTGTCTTCATGGCAGTGTTGTGTTTATTCTTCTAATTTCATCGATTAATTACTCCATAGTGAAGGTTAGTGCTTGCATGTTCCCTCACAGCTGTTTGAACTTCGAACTGTCTTGCTCTCTATCCCTATGTTGTTTGTGTGTATACTGTATACAAACAATATGACTAATAAACGTAAATGGAAGAATCTGATCTCGTTGCCAATAAAACAATCACTCACTGTCTTGTTTTGAAGTTTATGAACCTATTTTGTAGAATGTAATGGTCTAAACATTTAATTAAAAGCAAGGAATCGGTTCAGTAATTGATACACATAATATTGAGTATGTTAAAGTCAAGAAAGACAGAACACAAAACAAGCAATTTTGTAAATTGTAATGTTAATGTGTTGCTAAATCAGTGACTTTATCAATCATAATGCCGGGCACGATGCTGCTTGGTTTGTTATGTGATGATCATCAACCAATAAGTGACATCATCAGTTAAAATCAATTTGACGGCTGTAGAGTGACTAGATAACAGATTTTCACTTTTTGATGTTTTAATTTTGGTTACTGTCTGTTTCATTCTTTGACCATAGTTCTATATTTTTTCAGCTATTTGCTCATTATAAGTATTGCACAAGCCTCATTTGGAGCTTCAACTTATCCGTTCTTATTCTTAACCGAGTTTATGAAGGTTATTCATTCTCATTCTTCGGGTCAGATTCTTTATGCTGCTGCACTGCATCTTGCAGTTTCTCTTACTAAGATATCTTGTTTAATTCTTTTTATGAGATTTAACTTTCGTATCTAAACAGGCAAAATCTGGCTTTTCTAGACAACTATCGGGGTGCATTTCGATGGCACATATGCTTCAATTTTGGTATGTTTTAGCTCATGTTGTCTTATTATTGAAATCATGTATATATTTTGTGCTGTTGTATATAGAAGCTTATTGTAGCTGTTCAAGTTGGTGGAAGTCATAGGAAGGCGGAGCCTTATATTTTAGAGAATTTGTTGTAGAATTTGAAACCTAAAAGAAGACTACTGTCTTCAGTTATTTTTCTCAAGACATGTTCTAGATTTGTTGGTCCACAAATTATCAACTGTGGATAATTATTATCCTGGTTGGTAGGAACATGTTCCCATTGTATCAAAACCCCATGGTTGTGCTAAACTTTAAAACCCCTTGAATTAAGAAAATGGAGTTACTGAACTGCTCAAGGTGCTCTCTTTGTCAGTCAATCACCACCGTTTCATTATTGTCGATGCTGTGAGTTCAGATACTATTGAACTGAACTAACTCATTTTGGTAAATTTCTTCCAATATGTCCAAGTATGATTTCAAGTTGGGTTAGGCCTGATGCAATTATCACACAAGTTTATTTGTATTTATTTCATCACAAGTATTGCACCAATTTTTATACTTTGTGCCATCGCTTGTGTTTATGCATCAAGTTTTTGTATGTTACTTGATTCAATATGGACAATTTTTTATACACCATCTAATTTCCATGCAGTTGTGCTACGGATGATTAGCTTTGGATGTGATTACTGCTGGACATATCATTCTTCTCATTTTGATCACAAGGTACTATGTTCCCTAATGACATACCTTTTTTTTACATGTTAGTTTTGCAGCATCAGATCTTCAGTGTATGAAAAGTTGGTCTGTCTAGTTGACATACTTGTTGGACTGGATTGTATTCGGATGATCTGATCAAGTCTATATAAATGAGCTTTCAAAACAATGTTTGGAATTGGTATTATTTTCTAAATAGTTGTTTCGCATAGTTTTCATGGATATCTAGAACTCTCTATTTTTTTTTCTAATACCTTTGATGTAGTCACAACTCACACGTGTTGATACACAGAATACTGGTTTGATACTGTAGTATAGTAACATGAGTGCTCTTGGTACAGAAACATATGCAAAGATGCCAGGTTTGTTATTCTGGCAAGACATGCTACTTTGCTTTGCAGGTATTTCATTCTTCCAACCTTTCTTGTAACAGTTAATTTATTTTTGTTAAATGTGGTAAGGCGGTACATGATAGACCCACTGTTAGTTTTAGACACATGTAAGAGGTTGGTTTTGGTCATATGAGAACTATATTTTTCGAAGTGAAAGAACAAAACTAGTATTTGTATCTAATGACTGGGCTAGGTCTTTTTATAACTGATGAATAACTGGCGTAGGAATTCGCGTGGAGTGAGACATCAAACCTCCCATGAGAAGATCTGTGAAAGAATTCTTACTATGGAATGATTAGTGTTCTGCTGAGACCAGGTTGACCTGTACATGAATTCAATATAGATCATCTAGGTTGTCTGTAAAGAAGGTCTCAACACGTTTTTACTTGTTTCCAGTATGATATATCATTAAACCATAATTTTAGTGGTTGTAACTATTTAGCTTAAGCAGTTCCTTTGGAAACTGAATTATATTTATTCTTCGTATCCTGTGATAACAGTGCTTTTCTTTGCAGGAGAGAGGGCTCAGTGTTGACAGATACACATTCCTCACATATTTATGCTACTTGACATATGCTCCACTCTACATTGCTGGTCCTATTGTTGGATATAATGCATTTGCTGCTCAGGTTAGTTTTTCTCTAGGATTTTTTTTAATGAACTACTGAAGCTGATCTTTTATCAATCTGAAAACAGAAGTAGCACTTTAGAATGATATTTCATTTATGGTTTATGCATTATGAAATGAAAATGATTTTCCATATTGATTGTTCATATGTCAAAACAGTGCTTTATAAAAAGTGTAAGTAAATATTAGTTTCGTATCATTCAGCGTAATGGCGTCAACTGGTTTATGACATCCAGTCAGTTTTATCTATTCTTGTGAACACCCTGATCTAATAGCTATAAAATTTCTATGAAGGAGTTTGTAGGGAATTGGCCAATCTAATAATCTATAACCTGGCAGCTGTTTAAGTCTGGAATTCTTTTCAAGATGAGGAAATACGGCAGCCATTTTCAATATAGATATAGCTAATTGTAATATATCACTGATCATCATGAATATCTTTTCCAGTCTTTTCTAAGTTACCTCAAATGTCACTTGGCGACTTTAGAAAATGTCTGCAGTGTTTTGGAGAGGAATTTTGGCTGTGTATCTATGCAAATGTCTCAGTAGTTACATGTACTAAACTGTTTTTGATGTAGCGATCTTGCAGTTAGAAGTACCTCAGAAAAATTATTCATTTGCACAAATATCTTGGTATGGTCTGAGGTGGATCTTAAGTTTCCTTCTTATGGAAGGCATGACACACTTTTTCCACTACAATGCCTTTGTAGTAAGGTACCTGCCTGTTCTCATATTATAGGCTAACTCTTTATTCCTTTGTAATGTTACTACTATGTTCTGAAATTTGAATTGAATTTTCTGATGACAGCCGATTATGGCAGCAGTTATCCCCGTTTGAGATCTTCATCATCAGTTATGGGGTAAGATTATATTGTACATTCTCATAAATAAGATTACATTGTATGATACATATGATATTTCCTGTAAATGTGCTCAATGCCTTACTTCTGAGTTGTCACTTGTGGAACTTTATCCCATTTTGTCAGGGTGCAGCAGTTGATATTTTTCCATTATTCTCTTTAGATTTTATTAATTGATTGCCTGCATATAAGTTTAGTTGCACTACCTATCCTGAAATTGCATTTTTTGCTTTGTAGTTGTCTGGGTAGGTTTTGTCTCCTACTATAAATTGTTATATCTCTTTTCGTAGCTAATATTTTGCAACTTATTGATTTTGTTCTTATGGTTAACAATCAATCTCATTGACTTCTCAAACTTTCAATACAGGTGCTGAACTTTATGTGGTTGAAATTCTTTCTTATTTGGCGCTACTTCCGGTTTTGGTCACTGGTAATTCAATATTTGAATTTTGTATTCAGTACACACTTTGCTGTAGAGTATTGTGCAATTGTTTATCTAAAAGATAGCATTGGTATGAACTCAACTTTGTTCTGATCTCAGCATCCGTTTCATGATATTCTTGGTATGTTTTAAAGCACTGAGCACTTTATTGCAGGTTGGAGGAGTCGAGACACCTGAAAACATGCCTAGGTGTATAAATAATTGTCACGATCTGGAGAGTTTCTGGAAAAGCTGGCATGCTTCTTTTAACAGATGGTTGGTCAGGTCTGGTCTAAATATCTTCTATGCTACCACGTATATATCCTGTGACATGTTTGTATCGCGTCTTGCTTGTTTGTTGTTTTGCCACCTTTGATTGTTGCATATGGAAGTTGCAGGAATTTTTTTACTTGATACAGTATTGCATTCATTTACATCATAATTTTGAATCAAATTCATGAACTTGTACATAGAGTTGGTACATGTCTATACTAAGGTACATCTATGTTGCTTTCTTTGACAAGCCACTCGCTTATTGCAGGTACTTATACATTCCTCTTGGTGGTTCTCGAAGAAAGCTACTGAGCATCTGGGTGATATTCACGTTTGTAGCAGTGTGGCATGATCTGGAATGGTAGCTTCTTCAAAACCCTACAATTGATGTGCTTGCTTACTCTGTTTCACATCAATTGTGATGACTTGGATTCTTCTATTTGATTGTCTAAACAGGAAACTTGTTTCATGGGCATGGTTAACTTGCTTATTTTTTGTTCCAGAGATATTGGTCAAATCTCTGTCCAACAAATTTCAGGTAAATTTTTCAGAGAACTGTGTTTCAGTAGATTTTCTGTGGGTGCAGCTCATCTGCTTTTTCGTAGAAGTTGCTAAAATGTAGTTCCAAAAGTTTGTAGAACAGCTGTTCCAAGATACTAAATATACTTAAAGCATATCAAAATTCTTATCTTTGTTTGAGAAATTTTTAAATCCGATTTGTAAATTTGAGTTAAGGAAGGCATATTAATTGAGGATCCAAATAACCATGCCAGTATAATGTAAAAAGAATTTGGAGACATCCGCATGAATCAAGTTTCTAAGATGCTGAAATCTTCTAGCATTCTTGCAAGATGCTTCATGGAAATTTAACGAGGCAGCCATCTAATTGATAGCATAAGTCATGTGTGTGTTGGGTGTAGTTGGTGGTGCATGTGCACCTTATCTATCCATGCAGTAGCTACTTATTCCTAAATTACCCCTGCTACCGACCCCTGCCTTATCTCTATATGTACCCCCCAAACTGCTATCTATGTGTGGTTAATGAGAAAGAGATCATTTGGGCCAACACTAATAGGCATTTAAACTTCTTTTTGGCAGGCAAGTAGTTCCCTTGGGATGCTTGTTCACCGTGAATTTAAAGCGATTGCTGGTGCTGTGACAATCAGCTGTCTTATGGTACGTTCTATATGCATTTTATGTACTGCTAAAGGAATGCAGTTATTTTCTCCTGATCTCCTATCGGTAAAAGAATCGAAGATATCAAAGAACAATACTAAGAGACTATATGAAACCACTTGTCTAGCTGTCTTCAACAGAAAATCCAGACGGTCTTGAATGTGCCATGATAATTTGCACAATTGCGAACATAAAGAAATTTCAGCTGTAGATTGGTCATTCACAGGTTGTTTCTTGTGAATGCTATTTCTGAGATGTTTCATGCACACAGGTGGCAAACCTTGTTGGTTATGTTGTGGGACCATCTGGGATTAAGGTTCTGATCTCAAAAATGGCTGGAAAGGAAGGTGAGTTGCAAAATCGCACCCATCACTCGATTCACTTGCGATGAATTTTAATCAGTCAGACATACAAGGTCCAATGATCCCTGTAGCTAATACATGTTGCCATTTTGCAGCCCTGCCCGCCCTTGCCTTCATATTCACTACGTTCTACGTGGGCGTTAAGGTGATTGATTGTTTGCCATACAATTCTGCTCAACATTTGTGCTCTTCTGCTCATAGCTGGTGACACTGTGCCTTGCAGCTGATGTTCCATATACGCGAAGCTAGCAGCAGCCAGGGGTGATGGAGCTGAAGATCATGTCTCCAGTTTTGACTCGCAATCAGACGGGCTTGACGTAGGACACGTTCAAGGCAACTAGCTTCCTTTTGTTTTTCTTTCCTTTTCTTTTCATTTTTTTATTTTGGCTTTGTTGACACATTCGAGAGGCAATCAGCCCGTTGATATGTGATTTTGCTTTAGAATAGAGGCAAGGGCGTACTGATTAGCCTTCCGAATGACAACGTGCATACGCCCGAGGTCTGACCATGATTTCTGTTTGAAAAATACTATAATCGCAATGTGACTTGCTTGGATGATTTGTGAATCAGAAATGCAATGTGCTGGTAAAACAACTCGATACGAATGTTTCAGAGCTGCAACTTGTGTGGGAACTCGGGCCGGATGGAGGACTTGAACTTGACAACGGTAAAAACTTAGCTAGAGCTGGAAACAAAGTTTGAATTTGGTTCCAGACTCAAAGGTTGCTTTATTTGGTCTGTGGCGTGGAATTCCTGTAGACTCGAAATCCAGTACGGTTGCTCTTCTCTCTAGTATGTGTAGCCTGTTGACCCCTTTGGCATTCGTGTACATTACTGTATAGCAATGCCTTCAGTGCATATGAACCAACCGAAGGAAACCTTGCGAATTCCAACACGAGGCCTCGCTCAATGGTTATATACCGCACGTTCTGATCCTGCACAAAACACAGCGCAGCCGAGCTGAGCACCAGCCTTCGTTGTTCATCATCTCGCCTTGCTGCGGCGGCGGCGGCGGAGAATGGAGGGGCTCGTCAAGATCGGGCCGTGGGGCGGTAGCGGCGGCGACCCGCGGGACGACATCGTCGCCGCCGGCGTCGCGCCGCACCGCCTCCAGAGCGTCGTCATCCGCTGCCAGGGAGCCGTCGACGCCATCTCCTTCACCTACGCCGGCGTCGACGGGGCGCCGCGCATGGCGGGGCCGTGGGGCGGCTCTGGCGGGCAGAAGCACAAGGTACGTTCCATCTGCAGTTCCTGCTCCTCATTTGCTCATCATCACGACGTATGCATCTCGTAGTTCTCATAACTCAAGCAATTTTTCTTTCTTTCTTGGTGGCAAGCAGGTCAAGTTCGGCGCGGGGGAGTTCGTCAAGGAGATCTCCGGGACGTACGGCCCGTTCGGCGGCCACACCGTCGTGAGGTCGCTCACGTTCGTCACCAACGTCGGTAAGCACGGCCCGTTCGGCAACCCGGGGCAAACACCCTTCAGCGTCCCGGTGCAGGACGACGCCCGCGTCGTCGGGTTCTTCGGGAGGTCCGGATCCCTGCTGGATGCCGTCGGTGTCTACGTGCATCCGTAAAGAGAAGTGACAAGACATCGCCTCCGGGCTCCGGCCTTAAGGAACCGTTGCAGTGATATCGCGCCTCCGAGTTGCCACCTCAATTTAATTTCCAGTTGGGACAATAGTATCAAATATATATTATATATGCAAATTACTTGCAGTTGTAGGCCCTTTAAAATATAACCGGAAATATTCTATCACACTCGAGTGTTTTACCTAGAACTGAGCATTATGTGGGCTTGATCGAGCTCAGGCTAGCAAAAATAGCTTGATTCATTTCAAGCTGAAAATTTGTGCCCACGAAAATTCTTTTTTAGTTGTAAGATATAACCGGAAATATTCTATCACACTCGAGTGTTTTACCTAGAACTGAGCATTATGTGGGCTTGATCGAGCTCAGGCTAGCAAAAATAGCTTGATTCATTTCAAGCTGAAAATTTGTGCCCACGAAAATTCTTTTTTAGTTGAAAGATAAATGAAAGTAATTGTTTGGGTGGGCTCAGGTTGATCCAATTTTTTTAACTTGGTTTCGCTGACCACGCCTGGCTTGGCCGTTAGCGGGTTCGGACTGGGGAACCGGATCAGGTCGGTGGGATTCGAACACAAGTCCTGCATGTTGGGAGCCACCGAGCGCACCATTGACCTACAAATTTACCTGTGATGAGATCCAAATGTTAATCTATTTGAACCGGATTGAGCCGGCGGTTCAACCGGCAAGACCAATCAAACTGTGAACCGAGAGCCTGGCCGGTTCAATGTCCGGTCCGGTCCTAATAATTATGCTTTTACCTCACCCTCACAACTGAATGTTCTATTGATTGGAAATAATAAAAGAAAAAATAAACAAATTTACAGAGAGTTGAAAAAAAGCGAGAAATAAAAAATAGGACAAGAGGGAAAATTACAGGGCATTAAGCCAAGATTCCATGGGATTGACGAGGCTAGGCTTTACTCTGCAAAACTAAGGTTTCTTTTGCAAGAATCCACTGAGGGGTCTATATCCTTGAAGATCCAATCATTTCTCGTTGTCCAGATACACCATGTCATGCAAATGATAATTTCCATGAAGAGAGGAACTCTATTTCTTGTTGTCCAGATACACCATGTCACGAGAATATGAGAATGGTAATTTTCACGAACTCCCAATTGCTGCTTGATATGTTTGAAGATTCAAATATCAGCCTTGTAGTTATCATCAAAATGCCAATCGATTCTCAACATACTTTTGCAAGTTTGCACACACTATGAGAGTGGCAGTGTAGAAAGAGGTGGGCTGCCATTTCAGGCCTTTAGTAGAATTTATTATTCATTTAATAGAAAAATATATTAGGTAGGGAGGCCATGGCCCCCTTTGGCCGTCAAGAAGCTTCACCCCAGGCTACTGACAGCGCTCGATGCAGCGTTCAAGTTTCTGAACCGCCATTGTTCATCAATTTTTAGTCAGACTCAATCTCCAAAATACTTTGAACTTGTATAGACTTTTGAAGATGGCATATAAAGCTACAATTGCTACATACTCCACTCCATCCCAACTCCTAAATTATTAAAATTTAGTTGTTTTTGCTTTTCTATGTTCATACATTTTATTATGCATCTAGATATAATATATATTTAGGTGCATTAACAAAATCTATGAATTTAGAAAAATCAAAACTACTAATAATTTGAGATGGAGGGAATAGGTTTTAAGGCCAGAGGTGGTTTGGTTTGGAAGGTAAACTTCTCTGGAAGAAATACACAGTTTCAGGCTTGTCTTCCAGTGTTTCAAATAGTTTAAAGATCAAACACAATCAACTTGTGTTGGTGTCTTGGCTTGAGACTCGAGGAACTTGAGCTACTCTAGATTATAGACCAAGACACATGTTACAATTGCTACATTGGGTCTTTCCAAGGTTTATATACAAAAAATAATTAAAGTAAGACTTAAACAGTGTCTTTTTTTTCCCATAGAAAAGTATAGAGTTCTGAGATTACATTGAATCTATCCAATATAAAGATAACTGCTTAGGCTGTTCAGAATTTCAGATCATGTGTCTGTAGGGAGTAACCAGAATGGCGAACGCAACGGCATCGGAAAACCCTTGTCCCTGAATGGCCGTTGCTCTTCCTCAGTGCCATTCTCCAGGTTGATGACATGTAGATAATTCTCGGTGATGGCCAGGTGATTCAAGAAGTAGATGGAATTGCCACAAAGATTGTTCTCAGGAGTCACTTTGCAGGAGGCTCCAAAGTTCGAAAGCCCAATCCTATCTCCACCTAGAAGAAAGACTCGATCATCACCAATCCTGTCCACCTTGCACCAAGCTGGCACCGAGAAATCCATCTTGTACACTGCGAATTCGGCAATTTTGTGCACGTTGTCGCCGTCGAAGAAGATAACAACAAGGAAAAGCTCGCCGTAGGACCCAACTAGGTAAGTTGAGCACATTGGCATGCTCAGAGGCAAGTCGACCATGTCCACCTCAATGGTCGCAAGGCTTGGATCAGGGTTAAACTCAATTATCCCCAGCTCGTAGCCTGTAAGCTGGAAATAGACCTTGCCGTTAACAGCAGCGACACCATGACGTCTCGCTATGTGCCTCTCCCGAGGATTGTCACGTGCATCGAACATGGTGAGGGTGTAGCTGCAGGAGTCCCATTTGCTTGCTCCAATCTGGCAGACCCACATCTGGGTGTCGTCAAGATCAAGGACTAATACTGCACAACTTGAGGCAGTGGGCACATCAGAGAGCAAACACTTGCATCGGCTGGGGAAGTCCTCCTCCACCGCCGGCAACTGAATCCTTTCGCTGTCTTGGGGGCGCCATAGGAATGTCTGCAGGGAAGCTCTGTCCAGGGCAAGCACCCAGCCTTGGGGGGTCTCAAAGCAGCGGTAGTCTTTCACTCCATCGATCGCGTGAGCGAACAGGGACTGCTTGGAGATGCTGTACAGCGTCTGGGAGTCAACTTGCTGAGTTCCCGGATCATGAACCAGGATTGGCAGAGCACTTTCCAGCTCAAAAGTGGAGTCTGAGTTGCTTGATGGGTTTTGCATCCTGTACCTCTTCTGCAGTTGACTGAGGAAGTATATCTGAAAAGGAAGAAAATTGAGGGCAACTTAGTCATGCTGCTACTCAATCATAAGAACCGAAACTTCGAAATGGGTACCTTAACTAATTCAGCACACCAATTGTGCATTATGAGCAAGTTTTTTGACCTAGTATTATATCGAATGAAATCAGCAATTGAGGCAAAGCATGCTATTTACAGAGAAGATTACCATAGAACAAAAATGTCCTTTTTTTTTTGAAAAGAATGATTTCCACCATACATACTATTACCAAGCAACAAGGTACTGCACAAAGTTGCTGCAATCTACGAGCAAGAGATTTTTTTTTTTTTGACGAGAACGAGATTGGTCTTATTTGACTGCCCTTGAACTACAACGCCGTAACAGGAAATTAAAAAGAATCGAGTCAGGTCAATGGGAAGAGTAGAATTACCTGGCAATTGCACCAAGAAGCCCCTACAGGCGTGGGATTGTGCAGCACCTCCGGGGTTTGGCCTTACAAAGGTGGCGCGACGGGTTGTTCTTCTCGCAAGTGCCTAGTAGAATCCCATCGCGTCCTTAAATAGAGGTAGCCACGGCTCCCGCCACACGATCGAAGCCGAGTCCGGAACCTGATCCGGTGTCCATATGGGAATCCGATTCCTATTTGCAAGAACGGCAGCAAATCGGATCCGAAGAGGGCGAGGAAGGAAAGGGCCAAAGAGGCAGGGAGGGGGAGGGACGGATCAGCGAATGGTACCATACTGCGTCGGCTCGTCGCCTCGCCAGTCACCCGGTCGCCCCAAGCTCAGATTCTGACGCCTGAGTTGCGCCGCCGTCCGCCGGAGAACCGCGCTACGCTATCTCTGTTGATCTTTCGAAAGATTCTTTTAAGGTTTTCGATTGCTTTGAGGTTTTTTTTTTAGGGTCAAGGGGGGATCCCCACCTGAATTTCATTACTGGGGCCATTTGCTGCCCAAAGCCGAACAGTTTACATTGCTTTGAGATTTGTGTGTAGCAACATGTTACGATCGTGTTCGGGAAATGGGGAAAGGCAAAATTGGCCAGCGGACACCATTAAAATGTATCTTTTGCTGTAGGCCACTGAAAAAACTGACTTTGCTACAAGACACTACTATTCTTATGTAAATTTGCTCTAGGATACTGTACTCAATTTTAATTTTAGGGGTCTTTGATACGGGGTGCTAAACTTTATGAGTGTCACATCGAATGTTCGGATGCTAATTAGAAGGACTAAACATGAGCTAATTATAAAACTAACTGCAGAACCTATATACTAATTCGCGAGACGAATCTATTGAGCCTAATTAATCCATAATTAGCACATGTTTACTGTAGCAGTATATTGTTAAATCATGGACTAATTATGCTTAATAGATTCGTCTCGCAAATTAGACTCCATCTGTGCAATGAGTTTTGTAAATAGTCTATATTTAATACTTCTAATTAGTATCCAAACATCCGATGTGACGGGTACTAAAATTAGAAGGGATATCAAAACATCCCTTAATAGAAAATTAGAGGTGTACCAAACACCCCCTTGATAGAAAGCTACCAGACTTCACTAGTTTACCCCCGCCTCTCTCTTATCTGCCCCCGACTCCAACCGGCCGAGTTCTCGCCGGAGCGTTGCCGCCGGCTCCGTCTTCTCCAACCCCGGCCAGCTGAGTCGGCTCCGTGCCCGCGCGCTGTCCGAGCTGCCTTCTCCCTCCTCCTTCGCGCCCGCATGCGCCTCGCAGCCGCGCCCCCTCCTCCCCGGCTCCCCGCGCCTGGACTCGGGTTGCCGTGCGCGACAGCACCGGCCGTGGCGAGCCGGCCAAGCCGCTAGCAGGCCGGCCCTTCCACCCCGGCCTCGCGCGGGCGCACAGGGAGCGCCGGCCATGGCGAGCTGACCAGGCTGCAGGCTGGCCCGTCCGCCCCTCCCTTGCGTGCGGGCGCATGGAGCGGGAGCGGCGGCCATGGCTGGCCGCCTGGTCCGTCCGCTCCTCCCTTGGCGCCCTCTCCTCCATCGCGTGCTGCTTTTGCCTGCACTCCAGGCGCTATTTGGTGGTTCGTTCATGATTGAACCGCATGCTTTTTTAGTACGGACGCGCATCAATCTCGTGTTTTACTAGTGCGGTTGTGTTTTGGATTTCTGAAAATCAGCTTGCATTTTTTGCATCTTGGGCCTTGTTTAGTTGCCCAACTTTAGGGTATCCAAAATACTGTAGCAACACTGTAGCGTTTCGTTTGTATTTGTAAATTATTGTCCAAATATTGATTAATTAGGCTTAAAAGATTCGTCTCGCAAAGTACAACAAAACTGTGCAATTAGTTTTTGATTTCGTCTACATTTAGTACTCCATGCATGTACCGCAAGTTTGATGTGATGGGGAATCTTCTTTTTGCATAGTGCCAAAGTTGGAATTTGGGGTGAACTAAAGGGGCGTTTGGTTCCCTTTGCTTATTTTTAAGCAAGGGTCACATCAATGTTTAGATACTAATTAGGAGTATTAAACGTAGGCTATTTACAAAACCCATTACATAAGTGGAGTCTAAACAGCGAGACGAACCTATTAAGCCTAATTAATCCATCATTAGCAAATGTTTACTGTAGCAACACATTGTCAAATCATGGACTAATTAGGCTTAATAGATTCGTCTCGCCGTTTAGCCTCCACTTATGTAATGGATTTTGTAAATAGTCTACGTTTAATACTCCTAATTAGTATCTAAACATTCGATGTGACGGATACTTTAAAAATAAGCAAACGAACCAAACCAGGCCTAAACAAGGCCTTGGAGTTTCGGGTTTGATGTTGATTGGTTTGAAGTCTGTCGAAGAACTCCGCCGTGCACGCGGCCGCAAGCTGCGCAACCTGGGCACCTGGCAGGTGAGTCCACGCCTGCGACGGAGTTCCTCGGCGAAGGCGAAGGCTGTCAGTGGTGCAGAAGCGGACGGAGAGGATGAGTTCAGTTGGGAATAGGCAGGGTAGAGTTAATACTTTGTAAATTTTTTATGCATTCTAGGACTTACACGATCATAAGATTTTAGTTTGTTTAAATTTGAAAAACTCATTGATTTTTTTAGAATTAGAATTTTTCTAAGTCATATTTATTTTATTTCATTCAAAATCCCTCTTCACTTTTGGTCAAAATTAGAACCTAAACCCATTACCCCACGGTTGAAATCGAATCGAAATTGCTTCATTTCAATTCATGAGAATAAACGATACCGGTGCAACCAAAATTAATGTAGTAAAAAATCCTTTCGACTTACAAAAATAGATGCTTTAAAACTCCTCTACATCGATTAGTGCTTAGTTAAGCGGTTCCGTGGATTCATAAACCTTGGGGGAATCTCTAAGGGAAAAGATACGGCTAATCCGTGCACTTGCAGTTCACAATTTAGCATGCTAACTGCCATCAACAACTCCCTCCAATCTTTTGTTCTAAGAAAGTGCCGTGCTTCGAATTCGGATTGGGACGGAAGTTTCCACGACTCTTAGAGTTCAACGTTCTAACCGGTTCACTTGGCAATGGAATCAGTTAAACAAGCGGTGGAATAAAATGAAGAAACCAAATTAGTCCGAGAGAAGGAAACAAGGCGCGAGTGGGATGCCATAGACTATATGCACACGCAGAGCCCGAGTCCAACCTATGGGAAGGGGTGAAGTACTAATTAGCAAGTGAATCTGGATGAGTTTTTATCTTTGGAATCAATAAAATCATTAGCTTAATGACTATATGTCCATATGGAAACGCATGAAATGCAAAAATGGCAGCGGGGAACTGTCCACCACGCATGGCAGTATGTAGCTCCTCCACTGTTGATATGTACCTACCATTTGTTGTTGAAAGGCAGCAACGGACATGATGTTCGTGGCAGTATGTCATCTGTTTTGGATACAGACGGCTAAAGTTTAGCACCTGTCATATCGAATGTTTGGATGCTAATTAGGAGTATTAAACATAGTTTAATTATAAAACTAATTGCATAGATGGAGTCTAATTCGCAAGACGAATCTATTAAGCCTAATTAGTCCATATTTTGACAATGTGGTGCTACAGTAACCATTTGCTAATGATGGATTAATTAGGCTTAATAGATTCGTCTCACGAATTAGCACATGGTTATGCAATTAGTTTTATAATTAGCTTATGTTTAGTCCTCCTAATTAGTATCCGAACACCGATGTGACACTGCTAAACTTTATCACTTGGTATCCAAACACCCCGAGCTAATTAAATAAACTGTGTTGTGCCGTGATTAAATAGCTGTTTTTTATTTGTTGAAAGACAACAAGCTGACATGGTGATTTTTGGTCCATTTTTTGTCATGACTAGTGTGTACTTATGATTCTTCTTGAGATGCTACATCTGAAAGCATTAGTTCTTGTAACAGCAGCTAACGTGTAGATGTTTATGCGTGCGACACGTAAGATCCATTTTGTCATCATGCCAGTGGTAGCATGATGCACGATGCATACCAGCACGTCCACGTCATTGGTATGGTGCCATGGTGCTAGATAAATAAATAGGCATGGAAATTATATAGATATGATCATTCATGTTAAAAGTTAAATGCTAAAATGATGGTACACTACATTCAATAAACTTAAGCAGTTAATTCATGAATTACTTGTTTTAATGTAGTAAGAACACTAATTTAGCTTGTTTAAATTTCAAATAGATTTAGATATATCTATATACACATACACACGCACATGCTATCTTTAAGAGACTATTGATTGATATGAAGATATTCTTCAACGACAAATGAATGTACCTACATGACCCAAAAATCGGTTGTTCCTAGGAAAATACAAACAATATATATATGAATATATAGTGAAGATATACTACATATTAACTTTGTTTTTCACTCAAAGGTGTGAAGTAACACAAAGCATCTACAAACCTTCAAAAGCGAGATGTGTGGGCTGCGGCTAACTAGTCGTGTGTCTAAAACAACATAAAATTCATAGAAATATTTTTTTCCTAGCCTGGTTAGATGTTAAGCCAGCACTTATACGAAGTACAATGCACACAAAATAACTTGCGTGCATGCAAATAGAATATCCCATGAAAATCGCTAATCATGTACATTCTTTGATCACCTAGAACTTGAGAAACAAGAATACCAAAACATAATTATATACAGTTCTAACTACCCATTATCAAAAGCTGACATTCACTCTCAAGCTCATAGTATACATATGTACAGAAGACAAAATGAATAAGTACCATATTACAGAGAGGATCTGATCAGTTCATGATCACGTTAAAGAGATATATTTCATGTGCTTGTACATTACTAAGGATAGAGTCAGCTGATAGTACCTAATCCAGACATGGTTTCCTATCATCCTATGATCTACAGAACCAGCTGATTTGTGCCGTTGTTTCTTGCATTACCTAGAGAACATCCTCTCAATGAAAGATAAAATACCAAAACCATCGCATGAAAAGATTTGCATATGTATATGGGATTTGAATAGTTCAGAATATTTTATGTAGCAGCAACAAATAAACTAATAATACATTCTATTAGAAAGAGATATATCTATCATGTGGCTAAGCATTGTAGTCGTGAAACTTCACCACAAATTAACGATGGAGTCAAATAGCCAACCCAAGCATCGTATTTTGCAATCCTGTGTGCTCGAGAACGGTGGCAAGTGGTGGTATGGCCATGTACAACCACACATTTGACTCTCAAGATAGACATGCATTCACATATCCCTAGACACAAAACTAGGTAGGCTGCACCAGTGTTTGTCCATTTGTACTTTATGTCCATCTTGTGCATTCATGTAATTAATACTATGTACATGTTCATGTCCATTGTGACCTGCGAGAGAGCAGCCTTTGTGCTGCCAAATATTCATACCTAGGTGAGAGATGTGCCTGAACAACATATATAATAAAATTGAGATATTCCCTAACAAATAAAATTGAGATATGGATATGCATCACTTGATATATCTTTAATTTATCATTAAGAAATTATTATCTGACTATCAAAGTTCATACAATTAATTGAGACTAGGACAAATAGATTCACTACAAGGCCTATAAATAACCGGCCTTAATGTTGCCATTCCCCATTCCAACCACCCTATTTTTAGTTCTTCCTACTACTAATTATTGTGTAGGATGTACTCAACCCAACAACCCATAGATCCCAAGCTCAATGGTGAGTGGAGTGCCTCCGAGATGGTGCAAGAAGCGCCTCATAGTCAAGTAATCATTCCACAGCAAGAGAGGCACCACAATGGGAGGTTTTGGACCATAGAGGAGCACAGGTTAATATTTTTTAGATATAAGTTTATCACGCATACACATAATTTTTAACTATTTTGGAAAATTCATGTCACATATTTCTTGTGGATTAGAACACTTATTAACCATATGTTGTGGGGTTTTTATTAGATCAGTTGCTTAGATCTGATTTTTGTCTTCACTAATCTTGAGATTATGATAGGAAAGATCTGAATTAGTATCAAATAGGTTCATCCTAAACTCACAAATATTTCTCACTACAGGCAGTTTCTCCATGGTCTGCGCTGGTATGGCCTTGGCAACTGGAAGAACATCTCCAGGGACTTCATCACCATCAAAACACCGGTGCAGGTGTCCAGCCATGCACAGAAGTACTTCTGTAGGCTAGAGCGCACCTCCAGCAGCTATGGATCCAACAGCCAGATCCAAGGCAACCTAGTTGGTTGAAGATGATACATTGCAGGCTAAGTCTTGTTGGCAATGTTGTATACAGGGCTATCAATAACTCATTGCGATACACAATGCAATGATCTAGTATCGACCTAATCCTAATATATGTAGGACACTCCGTGTTTACTATGTTTGTGGTTTCTCTTTATGTTTGTCGTTCATATATCGACAATGAATTACCACTACCATACTTACTATTATATAATTATGTATTCTTATTGCTGGATGTGTTATTTTCTTCTGATCTGTGTATATTTTGTTGTAAGACATGTTTGATTAATTCATGAGAGGGCTAAATAATACAAATGAAATCAACAAAGATGAGAAGTATATGATCATAACTTCACAGACATATGTTTCATGTTTTAAGCCATTATTAGGAACTATACATGTTTATGTAAGGATTGACAACCCGTTAAGTTGAGAAGATTTAGGATCTTGGAACACAAGAGAACTTGCTAATATTGTAGGATGGAGAGATGTGCATAATTATACTAATGAAGAGGATAAAAAACAGCAGTAAAACACCAAAGTACAGAATAATAGAACAGAGAAGCAAATAATTAAAAAGGAAAAAGACGACATGCCACCAACACATAAAGAGAAAAAAGAACTGCGAAAACAGAACTCCCCCTCCCCCTGGCGATGGCGAGAGACTTAATGGATTCAATCTAAGAAGCACAGATAGGTAACAGATCATAGGTAGGGGCTGAATTATAAAGATGCTATTATTTTTCATTACCTGTACGCACCATGCTGAGGCGAGTGATCAGCATGACATTTTTTTTTTGCCAGATTTGCTGTCGTAGATGAAGACCTCCTGTCTGCCATTATTCCCAGGTTGATCACATGGACAAAGTTGTCCCCGAAGGAGAAGTGGTTCAGAAAATATATGGAATTACGGGTTACTATACCTCGTAGGGCACTGGGCACCATCATTGCCGTCGGTGCAGGCCGTGCCGAAGTTGGAGTGTTCGCTCCTGTCTCCGCCAAGGAGGAACGCACCACCATCGCCGATGGCATGCAGCTTGTCCATCGTGTAGCTTAGATTATTTTTTAAAGAAAGGATCCTTTTTCCTTCTGATCTTGCCTCTTGTCCTCCTCCTGTATTCCCTCTAATCAGGTTTACCTGATCCATAAATGTTTGGAAATTGTTGTTTATCGGCAATGAATTTCAGGCAACCTTCATTTGTTGTCGTACTTTCTCTAAAAAAACATGGCAGCATCACCCAACTGTACCCATTGTCACACTTACTGCAAGTGTTGCTTCATGAGTAGAGTGAGGTTCACAGTTAACAAGTGAGCAGATTGAGGTTCAAGTTTGTTGTACCGCATGCCTCGCGCATCACATATATGCAGTGTGCGATCATGTTCAATTTGTTTTCAGGTTCACAATGTGGTTTATTTATGATTCGAGAGGCTGAGAGATTAGATTATGTTCCAAGTAAACGTTCCATTGGTAAGAAAAAGTAGCACATTATTAGAACTATAGCACTTGCACAAGCAACCATCAAAGTAAGGGCATGACTTACTCCCGTAATCCCGTTAGAATGGAAATAGCATGCCTACTAGCAGCACTAAATCTACACCTGCTGGCAACGGAAGTCGGCTCTATACACCTATGCTGTCCAACAGCAAATCGAAACACTGATGATTGGGTATTTTGAGATGCTGCACTAAGCTAAATTCAAGCAGAATATGATAGAGGAGGTTGTTATGCATTCTGATTCCGCTTCAGTGCACGAAAGGCGTCGCTAGCCTAGAATTTTAAGATGTTGGAGTAAACCAAGATACTATGATGGAGGATCATAGCAGAGAGACATATGACCAAAGAAAGTACTCCCTCCGTTCCAAATTGTAGGGCATAATAATATCTATACACCTAGAAAAGACAAAACAACCTACAATTTAAAACGGAGGGAGTAGATTGGAGATTTTTGAGGGGAAGCTCGTGTGATAGGAGCAAGCCAAGAAGATGCGCCGTTATATGCACAAGGGCAAGTGGCCCCTGATGGAAGACCTGGCTGCGAGGTACAAGAAATAACGTCATCATTTCCTAGCAGGTTTTGTGATGAAAGTGATCCTTGGACATTCTAGTTATAATTATGCATGTCTATCAAAATTTTGGTTTTGGGACCTATCATAGTACTCTGATTACGTAAGAGGTCAAACAATATCTAAACCTTTGATTTCAGGAAGATAAAAGAAAAATAGAACCATCGAACAGGAATACCAGGACCATGGTATATATTCTAGCTAACAACCCATATTATGAAAGTTAACTTCACTCTATAGAGCCTGTTTGGTACCACTCCACCGGCTCCGCTCCACGCGAGAATCCGGGGAGCGCTACCAAATACGTCTGCTGCGACTAGCTCCACGTCTGAATAAGTGCGAATCAATTCACTCTTTTCACTGTGAGGCGGGAAGCGGAAAAAACCTGCTTCCCACACTCCGCACCCGATTACGCCTCTCTCCGCGCGCCTAGTATGCTACCCCACCGCACCTCTGCGACACTCCCGCACCTCCATGCTTACCTTGCCTCCCTGATTCGGCTTCGGCCTGCACTACTGGAGTCGATTTCGCAGCCGGGGTGCTCGATTCGCGGCTTGTAGGCCTGGCTCGGTTGTTGACAAACCACTATCGGTGCACTACGATGACCCATTATCCAGGTGAGTGCCTCGTCGCCCGCCGCTGCATCCTCCGCTCGCGACTGGAGGAGGAGACCGAGTCAGGATGGTGCGTCCAGATCTAGAGGATCGATTCTTTTTTTTTCTTGTTAGATGTTTTCTATGATTCACAAAGAGGGTTAGATGAATTGATTCACTAGGAAATTAAATCGAAATCAGGAGCAGCAGAATCGGGACGAAGAGCGCTGCTAAAAACACCCATAAATCAGACAAAACTATTAAGTGTCGTATCACAAGAAAAGATTTATATCATGTGGTTAAGCATTTAGTCGTAAAACTTCACCACTGACGATGGAGTCAACTAGCCAGACCATATGTTGGTTTTGCAATCCTATGTACTCGAGAATGGTATCAATGGTTGTATGGCCATGTAAATCCACACCTTTTAGCCTACAGATAGACAAGTGTCCACATGTCCCTAGACACAAAACTAGCTAGGCTGCACAGGTGTTTGTCCTTTTGTACACTTAATACACTCTTGCCTATGAATGTAAGTAATAGTATGTCCATGTACATATCCATTGTGGCCTGCTAGAGGCATTTCTGCATGCCAAGGTGTGTACAATTGTTGCATGTGTGTTATCAGTTATCACAGTGTGAGCTCAAAGATATGTGCCATAACTACATTGTATCATTAAGATATGAATATGCATGGAATATCTTTAACTTATCATTTAGAAATCATTGACTTGATATCTTTAACTTATCATTAAGAAATCATTGTTTGCCTCCCAAAGGAACTCATACAATTAATTAAGACTAGGACAAATGGATTCTCTACAAGGCCTATAAATACAAGGCCGTATGGTTGCCATTCTCCTCATTCCAACAACCCTATTCATAGTTCTTACTACCAAGTATTGTGTAGGACGTACGCAACCACCACAAAACATGGATCGTAAGTTCAATGGTGAGTGGAGTGCCTGTGATATCAAGATAGTGAAATCACTCATTGCTAGTCGCAATGCCAACAACAACTATGCAGATGACTTGAACAAGAAACACAATGACATTGTGAATGACATCCAAGCACGGTTCCCCTGGAAGGAGAGAGATCAGGTAATTGAATTGTATGTTGAGCTCGTGGTGGAGATGATTAGTCCGACACAGAGTGGAAATCAGTTTGTGGTGGCAACCAACAACTCGGTGAATGATAACTTTGGGATTCCTGTGGAGGATCCAAACATGGATACGTTGTATGCCTATATGTCAAATAAGACGCCCGAGTCCATGAGGATGGTGGTTGAAGCTCCTCAGAGCCAAGCAATCATTCCTCAGCAAGAGAGGCAGCAGAAGGGGAGGTTTTGGACCATAGAGGAGCACAGGTTAATAATTTTTTAAATATACTTAACCTCGCGCATACTTATATTTCAACTATTTTGGAAAATTCATGGCTCATACTTTGTGGATAAGAAAAACTTATTAATCATGTGGTGTGAGGTATTGGTTATGATCAGGTTCTGAGATCTGATTTTTGTTTTTACTAATCTTGAGATTATAATAGGAAAGATCTAATCATTATCTCACTAGCTATTTCATCCTAAACTCACCAATATTTCTCACTTGCAGGCAGTTCCTTTGTGGCCTACGCGAGTACGGCCGCGGCAAATGGAAGGACATCTCAAGGGACTTTGTCACCACCAAGACACCAGTGCAGGTCTCCAGCCATGCGCAGAAGTATTTCCGTAGGCTGGAACGCACCTCCGAGAAGCAACGCTACAGTATTAATGATGTTGGCCTCTATGATGCTGAACCTTGGGTGTTGAACAACTCTTCCAGCTGGGAGGCGCTCGCCTTTACTGGTGATGCATATAACCCAAACTTCTATGGGACCGGCAGGCAGCTTTCCACCATGAACAACTTTTCACAGGTTTGGCCACCCTTCCTGTATGGTGCTGATCAGGCAAGCAGCAGCCAGGCTACTACATGGGCTGGCCAGCAAATGGGGGCTACAGCTCTAGCACTGGAGGGGGCTGGAAGCCAGATGGCCTGGACTGGCGATCAGCAAGGAGATTTTCTCCCTGAGCAGTGGATGGACATGGATAAGGAGTATTAGTAACTAGTTGTTATCTATGGTTTAGTATCCTAATACAGGGCTATGAACATTCATTGCGATGCATATGCAATGAACTAGTATCGATGTGTTCCTAATATATGTATGACAGTCCGTGTTAATTATCTTGTGGTTTCTCATCATGTTCGTCGTTCATATATCGACGAACATTACAACTACCATATTTACTGTTATATAATTATGTATTCTCATTGCTGGAGATGGTATTTTCTTCTGATCTGTGTATGTCTTGCTATAAGAAATCAACAAAGATGGGAAGTACAAGATCATAACTTCAGTGACATATGTTTTATGCCGTAAGCCATTATTATTAGGAACTATGTTTTGTAAGGATTGACAACCAATTAAGTCCCACATTTGGTTCAATCCATGTGTGGACAGAAGATTCAGGATCGAGGAACACAAGAGAACTCGCCGATATTGTAGAAATAAATCTAAATACAATTTAGCTTTGTGGCAATGTTGAAGCTGCTGAGGAAGAAGAAAAAGGAAGAAAGAGATGCCAATGTTTGGGAATAAGAGTGGCCCAAATGTAGTGCAGGAGCATGGCACAATACCAAGGATCAACTGAAGAAAGCAAGGGAGGAGTTGGAATAAGCTAAAGAAGGATATACATGATTTTTTGACGTAAGCAGCCTAGAAGACTTTACATTTGGATTTTTCATGTAGATCATTGTAATGTATGTGACCATGGAATGTGTGCACTTGACCATAGTTTAGCCGTGTATTATTTTTCAAATTTGTCTTGTAATAACTTTGTGAACAAATAACTATTTATTGTGATGGGAGCATGGATTATTATTTCATCAAATATAACTGAATGGATATACTCTATACATTACATACCTATGATAATCTACAAATTCTCCATATGCTCACTTAAGCTCAACAATCAGAGGAGAAAGAGATTACATACCTCAAGAAGACTATTAGTGGAACGAAAGCAATTGTGTAGTTGGTGTGAAACAATTTTTGGCAGATAGATAAGATGACACACCAATTAAATATATTGAAGTTAGAAAATCATCCATGGGCCACTGAAAACACCATATAATAATAAAAAGTGCCTGGGAGCTAGAGGTGTGGCAAAAATAAAATAAATTTTTTGATATGTGTACTCCTGTTTAAGAGGAGGGAGAAGACCTCACATAGTGGGAGCTTACTACATAACGTCAGCACCTTTGGTTTCTTGCAATGAAAGAACTAGCAGTAAAAGGAGGCACATTTGTAACATCAATTTATAGCTAGAACCAATGGTTCAAATAGATTACCACCATGGGCTCGTAGGGGACTTTTTTATTACTAGAGATGGTTCTTAGCTACAAACTGACAGTAAACATCACTACACTCAAGCCACTAAATGCAATCGGTCGCTAGAGTGCTTTTATAAACGTCACTAGATAGCCTTATTACAGTAATGAGATAGCAGAGAACAGGTTGTTTCCCTCCAGGGACATCAAAATATTCGTAGGAAGGGAGCAAAAATTAGTGTTAAATCTTCCATCACTTAGAACAAAAACCCAACATTTTCTTTGCCTTCCATACATGGACATAGTCCTTCGGACGACATAGCAACACTAGAAGTCGCATTTGCAACTTTGCCGTCCATTTAAATTGAATACCAAACCTTAGCTAGGTTGTTCTTTTCAAAGGAATAAGTTACTACAAAATTTCGATTGAGCTATCTCCCTCTATGAAGTGATCAGGTTCTACCCAAGCTTACTTTCTTTAAAGTTGCATCATTTTTGTTTCATCCATGAATACAGGATTCATACCATCTTTCTCACTATGGTAGTAGTTGTTTCTTGAAAAAGTCGGAAATTTCTCCTTTGTAATTAAGCAATGAGCTACAACTATACCACAGGCCAAAATATGTGGCTCCATTAGAGAAGATAAAGGCCGATGTAGTGACACATAACTAGTCGGTATAGCTCTTTGCTGACTCCATGCATAAGGCCTGCAGTGCTAGGTAGCAGCAAGCTTTGGGTCTTGAGAGTGCGCTCGAGCAGGGGATGGTGAGAGATGGCACCGGCAGAGAATGTAATTACGCCACTCCATCATCTATTTCATGCGATATCAAACTTGTAAAGTAACATATGGTTGTGGTTGTGGTTACCACTAACAGATGAAGGATGACAAGTGTGACCTCGTCGGGTGGCTGGACGTTGAGGGCCCGAATAGGGTCCAGGAGACCAGGAGGCACTAGAGGAGCTCTTGGACGTGCTCCAGCGCTACAAGCATAGCAAGAGGAAGCTATCGAACCCCTGGAGTTCATGACCCTGGCCAGTACACAGCCATGGCCAACCACATCTGCGACTTCTACAAGAAGGCCATCAAGCACTGCGGTGCAGTGATCGAAGAACAACTCAGCTTGTATGCCTCCAGCGGCCAGCTTGCACCACGCCAGCGAGGCAAGCAGCCACGCGAGCTTAGACATCCTCCAATCAAACAGTCATGTAACTTCCAAATAATAGTTTTTTCACAAGTGTTATTATAAACGTAAAAAAAGTTCAATAGTACAGTTAATTAACAAATTAAAATACAAAGTCACACGCTCTGGAGTTAGAACTCAGAAACGTGCAGATTACAACAATGAAATGATATTAAGGAAGTGTACATAGCTGTAGCTCCTAGGCCCCCGAAATGATCATTGTGCACCTGATGTGTAAGTGATTAAGAGCAACTACTAGCTTTTCAGTTCGGCTCTAGAGCTACCTGGTTGAAGAACAAGTTCATGAACAGCTTCAATCACGAACTCTGCAGACAGGTCCAATGTTGCCACTTACCAGTGAGTTTCCACTATACATCAGGCTGACAAATCTTCACCAGATTTTAGTGATTGAATAGCGACAAATCGAAACCCAGCAACTTCGAGTGCAAAGAATCCGGAATTTAGGAATCCTTTAGTTCTACGTTCTTTTAGAACTCAGGTATCTGGATTAAGAATACAAATCTGTACAGGACTACATTTCTGAATTTGTCAGAATAATGTAGCGCTTAGCATAAGTAACCGCTGCTGATAACATGTTAGGAAATGGTTCGCTGGTGCACTGCTGCGGAAATCTACCAGTGGCCACCGCGACCGTCCACGGTAGCAGGTAACTTGTTTGCTGCATATGGCTTTGGCTGCCCAGCTTGGTTCACGTCCATCCTTTCAGCATCACCTGTCTCGCTCTTGCAGGTCTGATTTCTTCTCGGGTATGAGCTTCCAGAAGGGATATTGTTTGGGGCAATTGCTGGGTGCCTAGCAATCCTACGTTGCTCATACTGCTCAGCGGCAGATGCTGGACCGGGGTTGTACTGCAGCACTGAACCAACTGCTTTACCAGGCCTCGCAGCAGCACCTGTCAGATGAAAGAGATGAGTAGAGTTAGCAGCGAGTTTTATGGATGCATTTTGTCAGAAAATCAAATGGGAGTATTTGTGTAACTAGACCGCACATATGTTCTATACAGTTAACCGCAATGTCCTCTTTGGGGTAGCAGGTGTTTACCATGAGGAACATGGAGTGGAAATTTATTTGCAGCAACTGAAGCAGAATGCTGCTGTGTCTTTTGTGTATTCTCTCTGATTAAACACTTGGAAAGATCCTCCGTGATGTTGGCTGTGCTTTGTTGTCGGTTGTCCGAATAGACAACAGAAGGCCTATTATAATACACAAGGAGATAGTCAGGAACCAGATATTCTGTCTGGCTAAAACAGTTGTCAGTTAACTCAAGACAGTCATAGGAAGAAAGAGTGATATCTTACCGTGGCAATGAGTTATGTTGCCTCTCAGGTGGGGTTCCTGTAGATCCCTTGCAATAATGTTCCTCAAGGTACGCAAACTGCTTTTTAAAATGATCTACTGCACTGAAAACATAAAGGAGCAACTCATTTCAGTTCTACGAAAAATGCAGTCTCAATTTATTTAGTGACTGGCCGGTTAAAGTAATCAAAATTAATTCTTGTTCGATAAAACAAGTAAACACTACTCAATACCAATCTAAAAAAACCATTTAACTCATGCTTCATGTACCGCTTATCAACATTAACAGAGTAGTCAAAACGACAAGACATGTTAATATGCAAAAAAAATTATGAATATTGGATGCACAAATCTGGACAGGTAATCAAGCAAGAATGATAAATAAACAAACATATAGAGTAGATAGGTTACTAACAATAGCACCACAAAATTACCCTATGTAGGCACATTTTGGTCAAAAGATTTTAAAGAATGAAAGTAGCCTTGGCATAGGTACACACCTTGGGTACATGAAACCACTTGACTCAGTTCCCTCAAGGAATTCTCTCAACATCTTTGGATGATACTCAAGAATCTCTCTATATATGAGTTCCCTTATGTCATCCTTTGTAACTCTCCGCCTCTCAAACTCAAATTCAAGCTTTGTGACAGCCTGTGCAGAAGGTTCTCTATCCACATTGGCTATATTCTTGAAATAAGGATCAGCAAGAGCCTGGCAATGTGTACGAGACATTAGTTAGTGGTGCTGGCATTTCAGGTTACTAGCATGGAAAGTTGGTGACACTCTATAATACAGTAATAAAAAGAGTGTTCAGTAAACTCACCTCTTCAGCACTTGGCCTGTCTTTTGGCTCAAAAGCTAGCATTCGCTCTAACAAACTTAGTGCAAGTGGATCTGCATTTGGGAACTTCTGTGTAAATGGTATAGCCTTTTTCCGCCTCATAGTGCTCAAGTAGCGCCTAGCCTTCTCATTTCGAATCTACAGCGAAATTACATGTAGCTAGAAGCATTAGACCATTTTTGTTACAATATAAAGAACATTTTGATGCCAAACTGTACCTACCCTAGATATTGCTTCTGGAGAAGGTGTTCCCAGGAGATCTGTAATTATATCGAGTTGATGTACCACATTTTTCCCAGGGAAAAGAGGTTTCCCAGTTAATAGTTCTGCAAATATACAGCCAATACTCCATATATCTATTGCTGGTGTATACTGCAAAAAATAATAATAATTTTCAACAGTGCTCCAGATACTTCGCAAACTATACAAGGCCATGGAACAGGAGAGAGTTAAGGGCCTGATTGGTCGGGTTCCAATTTTTGCCCAACCAAAACCATGGCATGCCTAGAAATTTTGGCTATCAATTGGTTCACTACCAGAAATTGGCATGCCAATGTTTATAGCCAAAACTAAGGCAAGTCACTAGAAACTTTTTGAAACTCAAAAGGGTGAAAAGTATTGGTTGCCATACAGTAGCACCAAACCAAATGGATACCAAAATTTCTTGCCCTAACTTTAGCATGCCCTGATTTTGGCAAGCCTTGATTTTGGCATGCCCTAATTTTGGCTTGGTACGAATCGGAACCCAACCAATCAGGCTCTAAATATGCACCATTTCCTACCTATGAACAAAGAACATGCTATAGTAACAGAATTAAAACCACCTTATATTGCATCAGGCAATCAAAGCAGAGGTTTATGAAAGTCACCTTATCTGATGGTCTGAGTATAAAACTCAGCATAAGCCATAAGAGTGAAATTTTAGTCCTGAGTCGCATGGATTTTTTTCTTTTCTGGGAAATATTTGGATTGCAAAGTGGTCGCACAAGGTGTTCATGTTCCAACTTAAACTGTGGGGAATTAATATGATTTTATTTTTTTCTCCGTGACTGTTTAATCATTAGGTTCATCAAATTCAACTATTGTTTCAGCCAAGTGGAGTTTTGTCTGCAGCCACATAATGAAATAAATAGGCACCATGAGCACAGCTTGATAGTCCTTAGCGTAAATACAGTGAACAATTTGATGTTTCATTTTAACAGTCTATGATCCAAAGCAAGTCTAGCAGACTCAATCAGAAGCGGAGGTTAGTGCTGGCCAAAGTTAAGGAGCACTTAATTCTATCACTTAAGCACAAAAAAATTGCTAATCTGGCCCCCTCTCATTGTCAAGCCAAGCTCTGCCACTGGATTCAATAACTATAAATCATGCAAGAAGTTGTCTTTAATTGTCGGACTAGTACTCATTGACACTGAACTAACTAAATACCTGAATATAAAGCTATTATAATTGAACTACCAAGGAAATGGTATGCATGTTTTACTAAGGAAATCCAGAACTGCAGCATTATTGAAAAGTAATTACTTATCACATTAAACTAGATTATTTGAATAATAAATAGGAAAACAGATAAAATACTTTTACTGGTATCATGGTTGATATCAGATCAAGCGTATGTTCAGAAAACCAACCTTGGAGAAAAAAGATCCACACAGCTCAGGTGCTCGGTACCACCTAGTTGCAACATAATCCTAAAAAAGAGTAATAAATTAGCTGACGCTACAAAAGTAGACTAGCTACAAGAATTGAACAGCATACTGGAGAAAATATGGTATACCGTCCAAAAGATGGCAGTTGGAGTATCGTTGAAAGCTACTCTGGCTAGGCCGAAATCACATATTTTGAGCTTGCAATCAGCATTTGCCAGAATATTTTTTGGTTTCAGATCTCGATGAAATACATTTGCTGCAATAAGCTATTGAAAGATGCATCAGTCATATCAGGCATGTTAGTGCCACAAATAAGAAGCACAAAAAAGAAACAAATCAGGAGCACCTGAAGATTCAAGACCAAAAACATTAATGTTTATAAAAGGCAAAACTATTGAAAGATGCATCAGTCATATCATGCACGTTTATAATTTTCCATATAAGTTACGGTTTAACCCTTACTTCCATATTTGTATTTTCAGCCTCCTTCTATACCAACATCATTGCTATGTGTTGGCTCCAATAATTGTTTATTTCATTAAATACAAAATAATTTGATATATAATTGTTATTAGATAGATCGTGATGACAACAAGCCTTCCTATCAGTTAAAGAAAAATATTTATATTTTTTAGCATAAAAGACAAGTAGTAAAAAATATTCTTGATCACAAACATGTTCTTCAAGCCCATCATAAAAGGCAAAACTGTCTCTTTACACATACAGCAGATTCACAGATTCACAAAAACAGTGTGGCTATAAAGAGCAAAGAGTCTTATGTAATACAACTAGGCAGTAACCATTCGACATCTATACTTTACTACTTTAGTACCTCAAGACAAGCAAAACAATGTTAATATCTGGATTGAGCAGTAAGGCAGGCTGTGATAGCGAAGCAGCAAACGCTTAGTTTCCTACAACCTACACTGTAGCTTGATTTGCATCAAATTGGATGCAAAGTCCCATTTCATCATTTATTTAAGATTCCAGAAACAGCTCAACAAGAATTGCGCACAGGATACTTTATTACCACAAATAAAGATCTGCCTTTAAGAAAGTAGACAGAGTACTAAATGAATAGTTTTGATGTGTATCAAACTAATAAACAATCTCAAGTTTCTTGTGAGCATATAGTTTCTGAAGACATTGTTAGGTTTCAATTTTTCGCACAAATGCTTACACTAGCGTACCAGCTTGGATTGATGTCTAGTGACACATATTCCACTTCAACGGTTATACATTGCCCATAGTAAATGTGGAACTCCAAACAGCAGGCCACTGGCTATTCGAATATTAAAAAAACAAATTCATGTGAAAACAAATCAATTACCTGTATGTATGTATTTCAATCCTCGAAGCAACTGATATAAGAAAAATTGATAATGCTCTGGGGTCAAGTCATCATTAGCCTTTATAACTTGGTGCAAATCAGACTCCATGAGTTCAAAAACTACATATATATCCCTGAATTCTCTCCTTGATGGAGGAAGTAGAATATGTTTTATTTCCACAATATCCGGATGCCGCAGTAGTCTAAGCAACTTGATCTCACGGAGTATCCGTGTCGCATCAGACACATGCTCGAAGATGTCATTTATCTTCTTTATAGCGACCTTTTCGCCAGTATGGGTGTCCAGAGCAGAGCAAACCACACCATAGCTCCCTTTCCCTATAACCTCCTCTATCTTGTACCTGCTGCCCTCACCATATTCCGTGAAGAAATCCATTTCTGAAGGTGCCTGCATCGCCAAAACAGTAAATGACTCAGGCTTGGACAATGTGATGCTTAGAAGCCTTCTAGTATGACAACGATGGCAACTGGCGACTGGCGAGGCTAAAAAGACAGAGGCTAAGAATCAAAATTTCTTGGGCGCCAAAGAGTATTTTGTTTTCAAGGAATTAATTTAATTATCCCCAGATCAGAAAAAGAAATTGGCTTCATCGGACACTAAACATCGTATAGATTTATATGCAAAAAAAAATGTTGTAATCACTAAATCATCGGGAAAACACAGCAAGGACACAGCTAGAAACACAAATCAAACAAAAGAATCGAAACACCAAGATTTCGAGCCGCGAAAGCAAGGAGGACCAACAACACCGCCCACACCACGGAATCAGACAGAAGACCCCGACCTTCTTCTTCTGGTCGTGCTGCATCCTCCCAGCAATCTCCAGGAACCACCCAAGCGAGGATCTTTGGCCAAGGCGGGCACGAAAGGTCGGATCTTTTAAGCCAGATCCAGCAAGAAGGGGGAGCAACAAGGCCGAGGAGGAAAGGAGCTCACTGCTCAGTGCCCACGCGCACACGAGGGAGGGAGCCGAGGTGGAGACAGCGCAGATCTCCCTGTTCCAGAGCTCGGAACTGAAAGGAGCCGACAAGGGGCGGATCACCCAACCAACGAACACAGCTGTGATCTAAGCGGAGCTCGAGGCCGCCCACATGGAGCTGAGGAGAGAGAGGAAGCCAGGAAGGTAGTAGCTGAGGAGTCAAGTGAGGGAGACCACCACCACCAGTGGCCCCTGGTTTCCCAATTATATCGGGGCTTCGCTTCTCTTTTTCTTCACATTTTCGCCTAAGGATGGCTTGGCTGGTGTGATCCTGAGGGGAGGAGGCTGAGGCAGGCAGGAAGCGAGAGGCGCGAGGCCCCGCCCGCCCCCGACGGCAAAAGGATTGGGGCACATGGAGCCACCTGGAACTGTCGCCGTCGCGCACAGTCGGAGCACAGGCTGCGCCGATTTTTACGAGTTTTAGGAGCCGTCTTTCGACGAGTAAACTAATTTTGGGCGGTGGGCCGGTGGCGCTGGGCTTCGTTGTTACGCGTGCAGACGGTGATCTCCCCTCGTGAAGCTGGACGAGACACGCTTTGTGATAGCTGTGAGTGAGCGCGCGCTTGGATTGCAAAGTCAGGCATGTCGATTAGTGAACCTAGTCGTGTTCGAAGAATTGGATGAACCTAGTCAAACAGCGACACAAAGACACTACTTTAACGTAAACTGTTATTGAAGATAAATCTAACCTACCATTTTCAAAAGTTAATTCAAAATATTTTAAAAATATTTTATTGATCAAAACTAAAATGTGTTTGTTGTAAAGCATCCCAAAACGATTGATATTTGGAGGCAATGCTATTTCTATGAGTCCAAAATGACCCTGCAGGTTACCATTGAATGACCACCTATTTGGAAACAGTACTGTTCATTAATTCTATCAAACAGGGCAGGTTCATGTCCCACTGAATATCAACAAACCAACGGCCCTATTGACTGAAATGAAAGATGAAATAAAGATCATCAACTGCTTCTTCCAGTGTCTTCACACAACTGTAGCAACCAATGTTAAAATGATTTCCTTTCAAAAGATTTCTTGTGTTTTAAGTGACAGCCAAAAGTATAATTTGTGTTTGCTTTGATGGGAATTTTTCCATAGCCAGGTAAAAGTCCAAGCAGCGGTAGAAGTCCCAATCCCAATGAGCGACCGTTATGCTTATTCGGAGATGAATTCCTGACTTCCTGAGAGCCCCAAATGTATGACCATTGATCTTGTATTTCATCCGAAAAAAAAAAACATGTCCTCTAGCAAAGTTATTGAGTTGGAACTAACTGACTTGAGGCAGCCCACGGACAGCGGCAAATGGAAGTTGAAGACTGAAGCTTTGTCATTTTTAGCAAAGGAGAACTGGCGGAAAGATAATTTGAGGGAGCCCAGATCCCTGATATCCTCCCAAAAGAGAACAGTCAAGCAAACCGTTGGAATTGGATGGTACATCTGTTTTTGATGGAAAGATACAGATACCTAATATTCCACCAAGATAGCAAACACAACCCAAATATGACCAAGGCATCTGCCTCAATTATTTTCCTATTTCCTCCACTCCATGCTGACCACGGGAATCATCTGGACGAGACGTTGCAAGCCTGCAAGGTGAAAGATTTATGGGCACAGAAGAAATGGGTAACGTTATAGCATGAAAAAAAAGAAGGGTTTTTTTTTTATGGGCAGACAAGCTTATCCAGATGATAGCTTATGCCATCCTTCAAATCCACAACTGATGATGGCCATGCAAGCGATGGGCTCTTCATGTGTGACCAGACGAGTTTGTCGGATCACATCAATGCAATGTGGTCCATGCGTACTGCTAACAGCTACTTCCACGCTGCCAGTTGACAAACTTGAGGTTCAGATGTCGAACACCCAGGACAGATGACATAGCGGCTGGATGAAAGGAAACACATCAAAGGCCAACACCCTTCCTTTGGTTATTTCATTTGAATCTCCATCTCCATGTTCCATGTATTCTTTGTTTACTAGGATTTCAAAAGGCAAATTGCACGGTTCACACGTTGTAATTGCAAAAAAAAAAGGGCACATAGTTCAGTTGCAGCTGCAGAACGGCCCTGAGCAACCGTTTTTCGGTACCTTTACGGGTTTGCAGTTGTCGCTGTGATTCTGTGACGATTTGTTTGAGTGAAGGGAAACATATGCGCAAGTTGCAGCAACTGGGAAGAAAGTCTTGTGTTCGATGAGCCGATGATTGCTGGTGTTTGTGGATCTTCCAAACCAGAAAGTGTCTGTCTGAACTCTGAACTTTTCTTCAGTGTTGGCATTGCTAGAAATAAGATGGTAATAACAATTTCTGATATTCAACTGATATCAGATAATTTATTTTGACTCGTTATTACGGTGAAAAGAACCACTACCTCCAGTGTGCGTATCACATCCTTGTTTAGATATCAGTGCAGCCATGGATTCGCAGAGTGAAGGTTGCCACTGTCGTCAGCTTCTTCAAGGTACGACAGCACAGACGTCAGACGCGACGCAAGGATGGAGACGGTGGACGCGAGGCAACGCACGGCGCTGAGGAGCAACCATGAAGCGCGGCGTAGTTAGGGCTCCGAGCTTCCGACTGAGGCATACGTCAGTCGCGACGCTCGGCTCCGGCGCTACGCGGCGGCGGCGGCCGTCCAGGTCCAGCGTAGGCTCCCATTGCTGGTGTTCTCCGCCGAAGCCGGGGATGCCGTGAGACCTTGAGGGGGCGAGGTGCTGAAGCCTGAAGGTATTCTTCATCCGGACTCCGGAGCAAGGGCGGCGAGAGGCCCGGCTGGCTCGCCATCAACGCCGGCTGCCGGCCAGCTGCAGCGGGAGGGAGGGGGAGCCGTTATTTGCATAAAAGCCGATCGCAATCCAATTATTTGCAGAAAAACCCTAATCTGGACTTATTAATCGCGGTCCAAATATTTCCATAAAACCACCTATCTTGGATTCCGTTTTGCTATTTTGTCCCTCGTTTGCACCTGCTTTTGCCTCCGCCGCCGACCGCCGTCGTGGACTCACCGAAGATCTGCGCCTTCGCCTCTCGCAATCCTCCGCTAGATTCTACTCCTTCCGTTCCAAATTACAAGTCATTCTAACTATTTTAGAGCTATTTTATGTTTTACCAAAATTATAAAGAGGATGAATAGATATACTATGAAAATATATTTAATTACTTATCTGATATTTAGTACTTTATTGTATAAATTTGGTCAAATTTGAGATGTTTTGATTTTGAAGAAAGTTAAAACTAATTATAATTATAATTTAGAACAGAACGGAGGGGTAAATCCTCTAATCCCTGTGAATGCAGAGTTGAGGGTTTCCGACTCTGCCGCCGTCTGTTTGTCTGCGTGGGATGACCCCACGCCATGCTCGCTGCACCGTCGGAATCACGCCGGCGAGTTGTCCCGATTCGAGATCAGGAGCATCTCGCGTTTCATGAGGCGCCGCAGGGAGGAGATCCGCGACAGCGCGCTGGCGCCGACAACTTCCGGCTACCAAGCCGGGCGGCTGATGAGGATGCCAGGACAGACGGAACTCGTCCCTGTCCATGGAACCTCCTGCAAGTGCAGAGGATGCCAGGACAGACGGAGTGCAGCGCCTGGTAATGAGTTGATCAGCCTATCTTAATTTTAAACCGATTTGTGCTCCTTTTTTTTTTGTCTCTCTCTCGCGCGTGTGCACCGTGCAAGCTTCCAGAAATGTTTGTCTAGTGCTAAATGTTGTGTTTATCTATCTTTGGTCTCATATCCATGCTACATTAAGTTCATGGGTTGCCGTAGTTTCCTAAAAAAAACATTATGATCAGAATCTGAACTGACGAACACTATGAACCTTCTCTTCAGGTCAAAAAAAATTTTCGATAACTTGAATGAGCCACTGGTATATCACCAAAACAAGTATGAGGAAGGGTGACCTTTTCGGATAGATTAATCTTGGGCCAGGCATTACTATGCAACATGATCAGAAACCAAAACTGAACTGATGACGATGACCAGGACTACATGATCCTGATTTTATTAACAAACGGAGAGAAAACCCACGAAAATAGATAAACTAAGTTTGGTACCATCACAATCATGTACAAATTACAAAATACAAACCAATGTGAGTCTTACATATGGAGCCTAAGCCACATGCTGCACTTAGACGGTATTTACCAATTCAGGTTATCTTTGTGGCGATACAGAGCAAATCATTCCTGCCCTTGATTCCATCCGTTCCAAGAATTCAGAAGAATCTTGGACCAAAAGCTTCATAATATCTTGTATGGCTTAGCTGTTATGCTTTCAGAGCTCGCTCTTTTACAGGTACTGATTTGTGATTGACATCAGATAAGGTCGATTCGGCCACCCTCGACAAGGCCCTTGATGGACTTGTACCGAAGAATGTACAAGTCGTCGGCAACTAAGTCCACAACCTCCTCTCCACTGCATCGAAGCATCACAGGTAAGCAAAGCATGTAACAGTGCAAATCAAGATTTGAAGTGTGCCTGGGCACTTACATGTCATCTAGCTGGAAGGCTCCTACGTCGCTCTTAGTCTTGCAGAAGACAAAGGTGCCAAGCTGAGGCTCTGGCACTGAACAAGGCATTTCAAATCGAAATCAAATTAGAAGTTGGTCTATTACATGGACATTCCTAAATTCCACATCTTAAGAAATAAAAATCCAAAAGCATTCACTTTTTCAGAAATACGGAAGAATTCTTTATTTACTCTTGAACTTTGCCTCAAAGTGAATAAAAAAAGGCTTGTTCTAGAAAATGTGAAGCTAAGTTTCTGTTCTAGCTATGCCTATGCCCTATAGTGATCATCTCCAAAAGCTCTGTGTTAGATGTTTGTGACTGCAGACATGTTAGTTAACTCTTTTGTGAAGAAAGTTAATTATTAACTGAATGCTTTCTTCAAAAGTATTTCTTAACCAAATGCACAACAGTTCATTAGAGGATTGGTAATTTTCATCATGCAACAGGCCGATAGCTTTACAGATTTAAAGATTCTGAACATGGATCCTTGGGCATTGGGGAGACATGAGAACCTAGTTATTATGCTAGAAAGATGCACTCTGACATTTGTGCCTGGTCGAGGCTCTCCTTGATCGCTCTCTGGAGTGTAACTTTATACAATTGCAGATTATCATTATGTGACCGCATCACGAACTTTCAGTTTGTTTCTTTCCATTAGACTACTGAAATTAAGATTATGATGCATCCAAATGTGATAAATCCGATAGAAACGTGTCCCTATGCATTAGTTTACAGATTCAAGCATTAGTTACGCATCAACGGATGAGGTCATTAGGATAATAAGAACACTGCCGGAACAGCAAATTTCAACCTGATAAGGACAAGGCAGTCTAAAATTCAGAATCAAATAAAATTGTCATGCTTCATGGCAACATGGTGGGAGCATATTGATAATTTGGGGATGGAAGTACCAAGATGCGGTAGGTAATCAGAACCATCACATGAGGGCAGGAGGCATTCTTATACCCGAGCTGCTATTAAGTTGACAGCTAAATTTTGTTATGTAGGAACACTACTTTTGAGTACAACTAATGACCAAATTTTCCAAAGATACTTTGTACCAACTATCAGGCCGCCCACCTCAAAAGAAATGGTGAAACTTATATTACCAACTATTCACATCCAGCAGCCTATTCAAAATATGTAATGACTGAAGCTGCAAACGACAGAAGCAGTACGGCAACAGGACAAGGAACTCCAAAATTTGGCAGATCAAGTGAAGGGTATATACCCATGTCATCCTCAGTACTCGATAAGGACTGTCTGGTAACCGAGTCATAGCCATACGGCAGCTTCGACAGCACCGACTGTTCGAGATGCTTCTCCATGATCTCAGCGCAACTAGTGATAGATCAAACACTAGAGCCCATCAGAATCATCTAGTTTCACAAGACAATGCAAAATAATTGGGGCAAATGCCAGTCGCACAGTCAAAAGATACCTCTTAGCGAACCGGCGCTCCTGCAGCGACAGCTGGCTGAGGAGGTCGTCAGACCTGGAGATATGCATTGTGTACTTCTTGATCTATAGCCAGCAAGTAATCAGACTGGCAACAATTCGGTAATTACAATTACAATTGGTCAGTTTTAGCGAACAGATTGGGATTTGATGCGACCGACCTTCTGCAGGCGGAGGCGGAGGTAGGAGCGCAAGAGGAAGAGCGTGCGGTCGAGGTCCATCTGGTAGAGCGAGACCACCAGATCGTCGACGCCGCTGTCGGCGAAATCGTCCAGCGTCTCCTCCTGGTGGCATCGCGGTAGCGAATCCGCATCAGACCCAGACAAGTAACAGAGGGAGAGGAGGAGGGACGGCGAGAAGAAGAAGAAGAAGAAGCAAAGGGCGTACGAGGAGCTGGATCTGCTCGCGGACGCGGGAGACGAGTGGGGAGTCGAAGCGGAGGATCTCCGGCGCAGCCTTCTCGTTGCGCCAGGCTCGCTTGAGCAGCTCCACGTCCGTGGTCGTCGCCTCGGCCGCGGACGCCGCTGCGGACTCGTCGTCGTCCCAGGAAGACATCTTCCTCTCTTGTCCCTCTCGCTACTGGCTCGGGTGGGGAGCGAGCCGACTACTCGGTGGCGGTAGGGGGCACCGCCGTTGGCCGTTGCCTCTTCTCCGCTGGAGCAGGCGCGGTTTCTGGCGGGAATTTGGGACGCGTTCGCGGGGAAACCGCGGAAACTTTGTTCTTTTTTTTTTTAATAAAAGCCTATGTGTATCCCCTGGTAGGGCTGGCTGGTATAAGCCCAACCAAACTCTTTTCACGAACTGGTTCTCGCCCAGCTCACTCAACCCGGGCGCGCCGTCTTCAGGGCTGAAGCCATGGTCACTGTCACGATCTCGTCCTTGTGGCTCGCAGCTTGGTTCCTGATCTCCCTTGTCTGCATGCATGCCATAACTGGCTGGCGAGCAATAGCGTGTTTGGTTAGCGTCCGAACCATCCGAAATCATCCGATCTTGTATCCGAACCTAATATATTTGTTTGGTTTACATCACAGGTCCATGTCGTTCGACATCAAGACGCTCCGTGTAGTGCTCGTACAAGGCAGTAGGAACAACAATTATCCAGCACCGGCTCGATCCCGAAAAACAACGAACGACCTCATGTAGGAGCAGCTCATGTTAGATCAAACCGAATCCAGAAACCAAACACGCCGAAAGTTCAGCCGTTGCAACGGCCAGAGGTGGATCTAGCGGTAAGTCAGTCGGGGCTCAAGCCCCTCCTACATCTCTATATACAAGGAAAAGAGGAAAGAATATATACAAGGTAAAGAGGAAAGAAATAAAGAAGAGAAAGAAGATAAGCTCTTATAACTTGTTACACTAATCCGCCCACGGCTAAACCGCGGAGGTAGGTTGCGATTCAAACCAAGGTCATGTTTAGTTCCTCAAAATTCTCAACTTTGACATTATGCAAAAAGAAAATTCCCCATCACATCAAACTTGCGATACATGCATGGAGTACTAAATGTAGACAAAATAAAAAACTAATTGCACAGTTTTGTTGTACTTTGTGAGACGAATCTTTTGAGCCTAATTAGTCAATATTTGGACAATAATTCACAAATACAAACGAAACGCTACAGTATGCTACAGTGCTAGCACAATAATTTTGCACCTCCAAACTAAGCAACTAAACAAACCCAACTCGAACGAACTGCACTGCACTCCAGCCTGTTCGACGAGCACAGTACACGTTGGACGTCATGGGGCTATCAGACGTCTGATTTGCAACGGGTGGCTGAGATGGAGCACGAAAGCCTCGCTAGACGACGTCGGAGTCGGTCGGAGGGGCCGTGGCCCAGCCAGCCCATCCCGGGAAAATATCACCCGCTGGTGTGGTGCACGGCGGCCGCAGCCACCAGGGGCCACCCTGTGGGCCCCACGCTCCCGTGCGCTCCGACGTCGCCGCCGCCTTTTCCCCGTCCCGGCCTTCACTTTCGCGAATCTTCCTCGCGCACCACAGGAAGAAAATACACCAGCCAAAATCCACCGTGATTTCCCACCGTCGCGGCGTTTTTCCCCACGCCACCGTCGCTCCACGCCGCCCCGGCGTCGCCGCCTCCACCCGTTCGCCCCCGGTAACACCCTGCTTTTATCCTACCCCCTCCCCGGCAGCGCATCACGATTCACGCCCGCTGCCTCTTGCGTTACGCCTCGTCGCCCCCCATCCTATCTCCAGTCGCCCGCCGCCCCGCCGCCCGAAGCACGGATGGTGGGGGACCTGTCCCTCCTCGCCGTCGCCGCCGCCTCCCCCGTCGTCCTCCCACCGTCCAAGGTACGCCGCCCTGATCCCGAGCCACCCCTCGCGCGGAATTGGATTGGGTCGGGCTGAATTGTGCCCGGTCCTTGGTGTAATGACCTGATCGGTTCGCCACGGTGTGCGATGTCTCTCATGCCGTTGTGCGGTGCAGGAGCTCCATGGAGTGCTGCCGTTCCAGGGGAAGAGGCCGCACGACGCTGCCGCGGCCGCGGTGCAGCTCTGCGCGCCGCTGCAGCAGCAGCAGCAGCATCCGCATCACCATCTCGAGGGTCTGCCCGTGCAGATGATGATGCCCTGCGGCAATCAGGCCCAGGCCGTGCCTGCCGCCTACCAGGCCTTCGCCATGCCCGACACGGCCACGCTCATCGACGTGCAAGGTTCGTTTCCAGATTCCGATTCGCATGGCTCATGGCGTTCTCTTGTGTCTTGTCAATGTGTTGCTTGCGCTTTACTACTATGTTCTATGTATGCATGTTCCGTTACTACTATGTTTGCACAATTTAATGTTCTGTTACAGCCGTATTTGGATATGTGAGCCTGGGCCTTTGAATAAAACACTGCGCTTCTCTATGCGAAGAAACTGAAAGCAGCTAGAAATAAAAATGCCATTTCTTGCTCATAACTCTTCTTCACCTTGCACAAATAAGGGTTCCTGTGCAGTGTTCATGCTATACCATGCTTAACCTTGACAACTGTGTTTCAACATAATGCTATGGTGGCGATTTCCCCTTGATTCTTTGTTGCACAAGTACTGAGTAGTGTGTTTATAATTATCTTGCAGCCTCTTATGATGCTCATCATCTCATGTCTTATGTGAATGTCTTTGTAACAGATTCCCACCCTGATTCAGTTCGACTTAGCCTTGGGATTGCTGAGCAATGTGCAAGGCAAGAGAAAATCCTCAAGTTTCTGATGTCAGTGACGTCAGGGTCTGACGTGAAAGAACTTGATGAATCCTTGCTATCTGAATTCACTGGCCAACAGACTCTACCAATTAACTTGGGAAATCAACCATATATACCGGATGATAAGTTAACTATCTGTGAGTTTGGATTGGAATTGGATGAGCCCCAACAGTATCTGCCAGAGAAACAACTTGTCATCCCTGATCCTCTTCTGGACTTTGTTCAGTCCTATGGCTCTGCTCTTACTATCGATCAAAATGGCCGAATCCTATTTGCCGGCCATGGAGATGAGATGAGAGACTTGTTATCACTTTTTCTAGAGTTCAACATGTCTAAACGAGAAACAAGTGGCTGCAAGACTGCATTTCTAGTTCCATACTTTGAGAGGTAATATTGTGAAGCATCGCAACTGAATATTTATCTCTGAACTGCTATTTAAGAATTTGCCTGATCTTGTGAGCGTACATAATGTCAGTAAGATTGCAAGTGCAGAGTATTCTTGGTGACTTTGCTTCTGATTTATTGGCAGGAGTTTTTCTTTCCCTTTTTTCTGTCAAAGATATTTGGTGAGAACTATTGACTTGCTACAGCTTGCTCATTAATTATGTCAGAAATCAGGATAGCAAGATTCTGTATTCTAAATCTTCCCTGGTTAGCTGCACATGGGTTAATATGATGCATAATATATCCATTATCTTCTAATAAGCTCATGGATGAATTGGTATAGAACTAGATATTCCTGAATTAGTTAACAAGCAAGGAGCATGGACAGTAACAATATATAACTAGGTAATAAGAGATGCATGAAATATTGAAGTATCTTAAAACTACCCTTCAACCTATATGATGCAATTCCTGTACCTGCCAATGATATGCTTGTAAGTTATAAACTAATATTCATTGTTTGGGTTGTTATATTTTAATTTTATGGTTCATTTCTGTACTACATTTTCAGTTGTGTCATTTACATGGCATGCATCTTTGCATACGCAGGAAAAAGCGTTCTCGGGCTAACAGCCAAGTATCCAATACAAATTTAGCAAGCATGGCAACCGATATTTCAAAAAGGTACTGCATTCATTTTGCTCCCTCTTATCTAGATTTTTTTTCCTTCAGGTGTATGCTACTAAATATGCTGCTTCTAAATATTGGTAGTTCCGGTATCTTCCATGCTGTTTTCTTGTTTCACTTGTTTTATCTAAAAGTCTAAACGTATCATGATGTTTTTTTATGCTGCTTGGTAGCACATTTAGATCCTAGAGTAACTTCTGATTCTAATGATGTGACCTTATCATTTGCAGCATATACTAGATACAAAGAGTATCAGGCACGTTTCAAAGTATCTTTATGCTGCATGTTACATGCCCATATTAAATTAAGCAACTTTCTATGAAAATTAACACTCACTAAAGCAGGGACCTGGTATTATTTGAACATTTTTTAAGAGGTTATAGAGCGAATCAAGTGTTCTAAAATTTATTCATCTTTATCTACTCCTATCATTTTACTAGCGGGTACTTTTTCATTTCATGCATCAACTAGTATGGTGGTTATGTGGGTAGCATGTGAGATACACTGTTTTCAGGGCTAACCAATTGCATGGAACACTTTGATTGGAAGACCCATCATTTAACCTTAAATCTTTATTCAAAATAAATTGTCATGCAGCAACTTTTGAACATTTAACTCTATGCTCTGCTACATTAAATTCCTGCTTGCACCTTTTCAGACAACAGAAAAATAACAATACGTTTTTTTTTTAAAAAAAATGTGCAGCGCTGATGTGAAGTCAAAATCTTCATCAAAGAAGAAACAGAGAGGGAAAAACATCAAAGAACGTGAATTGCATCAGAGAAACTATATACATGCTAGCGAGGCATTTCTATCCATCCTGCTGGACAAGGACAAAAGCAGCTCGACAATTCTCTCACTGAAAAAGGCTGGTCCAGAGATCAATGAACTTTTGACTCAGTGTTCTGTTGGCATAGCTGGAACTGGCTTGGCTATTCTTCTGTCAGTTATGTGCAAGATGGCTACCGGCATGAGAACTCCTTTTGCTTCAGCTCGACTGCTGAGCACCAGTGTTGGATTTGGGCTCTTTTGGCTCTCCTGGGCAGTCAATGGTTTGCGTGACACCATTGCCAGCATTTTCAGAAGCCCAAGTAACATTAATATGGAGGAGGATGAGGTAGCAGTGAGAATACAGAAAAGCATGAATGAAATTCTCTTCAGAGCCATAACTCTCTTGGCCATCACTGCATTGAAGTTTGCATGAGCTGCTACCTTTGTTAGTTTTCCCCTACCCAGCCATGATGTATAATCCACCATTTTGGCTCAGGAGTTCTGCTTCTGTAGGACTAAGTTCACCATCCTTTTTGGTTCAGGAGTACTGCTTCTGTAGGACTAAGTTCCAACTGTCCAAATCATGATTCTAGTTTCTTATTGATCCTGTAGAAAGTGAGCTAAGTTGTAAATTGTACAGAATTTTGCATGGAGTGGTGTATATGAAAGATGAAATTTGCTTATCTCTGTGAACGTTGAATAATTTAATGTCCAGAGATTATACATATTTCTATCTAGCAGTTTTGTCCCAACTGCTGCAATTCTTTTTATTATTTTTATTAGAAGTTGTCTGATGCCTGGTAGAATCTAACATCGTTTTGAAATTCAAAATGGATTCCACTCTGCAATATAATTTGAAGAGAAAAAAACAGCTGCTCACATCAAAATAAAGTAGAAACGAACACTGATGGCAGTACTTGAAAAAAAATGTCAATTCTATGACAATAAAGTACAACAAATGTAATGGCATGGTTGATGCCCTTACAATGAGAGTCGAGATGGCAATACTTCAAAAAGATGCAAATTTGTCAATTCTATGACGATAAAGTAATTTTAAGAAGCTGCACACTTGATCTATCATATGATAGCATATAGGGTAGAAAATTTGAAGGAGCCGTACTGCTGCCAATGTTAATAGCAGACAGCTTGGCGTCAGCAGCTGCTTTGGCAAAGCAGTTGAAAGTCTCCGCATTTCGAACAACCGTGGCAATATACGCGACCGGACCATCCATTTCCAATTCATCACCAGATTTTCTGTTGACTTCCCCTTGTTTGCTGTCTCTCCTTAACAGCATTGAGAGCACTCGAACGAGGTGTGGCACACAGACTGGATCGTACACAATATCTGCGCCGAGACTGGGAAAAGAAAACATCAGATGAAAGGAAGGCAGCATGAACAGAAGTGATGAATTCTGTTACCCACTTTACAAGATATAATTTTTATCAGATTAAACAGGATACTGCAGTTCACAATGTATGCCCTCTCTTCCTTCCACAGGAGTGGTACCAGTAACCCCACAACACAAGATTTGTATAAGTTCAACAGGTACAAAACCAGTCAAGGGACAACTAACATTCTGGTCTGGCGTAAACAAGTTTATGGAATGTTCACCCAACAATAGGAAAAATAAAGAGATAGAAACTGAACTAAGAATAAACAACCACCAAAACATACGCAACTAAAATATGTTTCTGCTTAATGCTGGAAAAAACGAAGGAAAGTCTTTTTAATTTTGGACATGGTTCATTCCTTTCTATTGATGTTAAATACTATTAAACACATTATAAACTTGTTTAGTATTGATTACAAATTTCGCTATCACTATAACAGTTGTTACTTTGTTGTAATTAGATGATAATTTTTTTGCAGGTGTCCTAGTGGAAGTCTAAGGGGATATAAACATCTTACTGCAATAAAAACAATCGAACTACAGCACCTATTCTACACCCAAAAGTCCCTGATAAATTCTGATTGGCACTACTACTGAATTGTACACTGTGGATCACTAATTATTTTCAGGTGTAAGACCGATCGGAAATATTGTTCGAAATTCATAGCATACAAAATAGTTTTAATAGGAGCATCACTTTTCATCACAACTTTTACAAGATGCCTCTTCAGATATATGATCCGAACAACTATTATTTTCTTTAACCGTATTACCATTACTGAGTAACTTAAACACGATTATTGTGTATCAGGTGCTATATGAAACATTGCAGATATAATTTCAGATGAATATCCTGGTTCCCGGTTCCCCATGATTATGATTGTGTGTATAAGCAGGTACAAAGAAACATTACAAAAATATATTTCTATACTCACACTATGTCTGGCTGGTAGCCCCGTAAATCACTTTCAGATGCTTCTTCCCAAGAAAGATATTTGCACTCTACCTGCATGCCACAATGCATTGCCATTAAACTAATAGTGCATTTATTCAATGCTCAACGAGAGCCATCTAATTCAAACTGTTGCATGCCAAATTATGTAAGAGAGAAAACATCTGCACACAACACTCTGAATTATGCAAGGAAACTAACAAACCTTATTCTTGCTTTCTTTTAACTCTTCAAAATCTTCCAGTTTAATGCATACGTTATTCAGTTCCATATTTTCCTTCATGTTTGTAAGTGTAGATGTGTCACCATCGGTAAGAATAACCTGCATATTATATGAATTCCACATGACATATATTTAATTTGAAACTATTCTTTGATTTCAAGAAACTTGTGAACATAGTTGGACTGAAAAATTCATGCTTAATCATCACTTTAGCTCCACACAGATGCTGAACAATTAAACAGTAGATATGCATCCCCACTTCACCAATTTAGGAAATAATACTGTTTCACGTTCTGACCCATAAATAATGTGATAACCATTCATTTTTAATGGAGAGTGGCATTATTACATACCTTAGAGGCACCAACATAGTTAAGACAAATACCCACCAAACCGACACCAGAACCTAGCTGCTTATAATGCAAACATTAGAGCAATGTCATTTAAGAAATCCTGAGAATACTCCTTAAGTGCAGAGAAAAATATATTTAGGTAATTTTGCACACAAAGAGCCATTTCAAGTAGCTGGCCACTTAAAAGATTAATTTCATGAGGATGCATCTTGCTTAACACATGTTTACAAATAAAGGATTACATGGTGGTGCAAACAGCATATAGCGGCACTTATACAAACACTATTACTCCTATTAAGGGCCTGTTCAGCAGAGCTCCCACACCAGCTCCTAGGATGATTCCAGGGCAAGAACTAAGATGTTGGAAGCTGAAAAAACTAGCTTTCCCTGATTCACATGCTGCCCAGAATTATTTCCTCTATAGAGTTCCTAAATCACTTTCAGCCAAAGAATCACTTCTCATAGAGAATCACTTTCAGAGGTCATCTACCAAATAGGCCCCTACACCCTAGTTAGCCTCGTACCAAACAAAGAAAAAAGTTGCTAGTCATAGCATTGTTTACCATAAGTAAGGACTGAAGAAACTTGCATTATTCTTTGATAGAACTTATTATTTGAATGGGTGGTGATGCAAGAGCTGAACATATTTATATAAATTTCCCTGCATGAGTTTATATTATTAATGTATCTCACTTTAATAGTAAATTAATCACTTTACCTCGAAGCAACACTTTGTGGAGAAAATTTCAGGGTATGAAAGAATAAACTCAGACAAGAATAAACTTGATGGCCAAAGGGAGCACCTGAAAATCCAGGGTATCAATCAATAACATATGAAAGTAGCTTGATAGAATATCTGGACACAGAACACTTAAGTGTTTAATGACAACATACCCTGTATCACCTTCAAGCATATTAGAAGAACATGATAGTCGAGCAACAACACTTATTAAACTTGAGGAAACATTATCATCTACATATGTAAACAAGGTTGTCACTATGGATTGTTATAATTAATTTGATATATTTCTCAAAGAAAACTAAAGAGTTGGAATTGGTAACTCACGTGTAGAAGAAAGAAATGATATCTCTTTATAGATATGATTCGTCTTATTTAACAATGAATCTTTCTGCACTTAACATGAGGTATCTGAGTATAGTGTTAACGATTACCAATTATTGAGATATAATACAAAATAAAATCTACATACTGCTTTGGACAACATACGCTGAGCAAATTCCTCATAAAGTGCATCAATCACAATGTCCGATGATAATTCAACCTCAGATATAATCCTCTTAAAAATAGTTGTTGTATAAGTAGAGTTTTGGCGTCCATATACCTGCATCAGTATACAACGGAAATCCCATTATAAGATGTGAAGATATTGATTAATGGGAAACTTTTATAACAACACTATATTTGCAGTTTTTTTCACAAATAAATTATCTATTGCTTCTGTTGCAAAAATATATATCTTATTTGTGTTGTTTGAGTAAATTTTACAAGATGAGAAGAAAAAAGATCATTTACATTAGTATCAGTGCAATTCTCCAAAAGAAATTTTTGGACATGTGGTGTGATAGAACCTCCCCCAGCTTTTCTGCAAATCAAATAAAACACGTACATAAATATGCATAAACATATAGTTTTTGAAAAGAAACCAGAAACACAGAACAATTTCTCTTTTGAACTTGTAGTTGTAGCTTATTCATGTGTAGTCATGCCAACGCCACATATTTCCCACAAATTGTGGCTGCCTGACATTTCCATGGCCAAGTAATCAGTCACTGGCTCGCTGCAATTCACTCAAACGTTGTTGCGGAATTTGCAACTGTGCCAACTTGGTAGAGTGCTTAGGAGGCGTAACACTTCGCTGCTGCGGCTAGAACCATATGCTGGCCAATTAAAGTTAAACAAGCCTAAATACTGGACGCTGATCACGAACTAAACTAGCCATCACCTATACAACAGCATGACCTACAGGTCAACTAGATATCCACTAGCCTATCTTAGCTGCAGATCCACCAAGTCCGCACTGAACAGGCGACGAGAAAGCAGACTCAGAGCACCAATACTAGCACTGCAGACAGCATTTGCAAAGCAGACTGAACCAGAGGCTGTACCAGTCGGTGGTCACCGTTCCCCGAACCACGAATTCAATCGGGAGAGGGCACCGCAGGGACGGAGACCTTCGGTGCCGTTGCTATTTTGACTGCTAACGGTAGCGCGTACCTGGCGAGTGCGAGGATGCAGGCGGGAGGCTCCCCGGCGAGGAACGCGAGCTTCAGGTGGAGCAGCTGCTCGGCGTCGTCCTGCGCCGCCGCGCCAGCCATCTGCTGCCTTCTCGAGATGTGCGCGCGCACGAGAGGAGAACGCGGCGGCGGCTTTGCGAAGGACAGGCCGACAGGGTAGCGTCAAGTTTGGCAGTTTGCAATAGTGACCGTGGCGGAAGGCAACACGAAAGCGTTGTACGGACCGGGCCGTCCTCTTTCTGAGATTGGGCCGGTTTGTAGTAGTACACGTATTCCAATTGATTTTGCTCGGATATTTTTTCGGGAAATATAGTAGACCAAAACTAGAGAAAGTCATTTGTTTGCTGCACAGCTTAAGTGAAATCTAAATTTCTTTTTTGATAAAATAGTTTTTACTTCTTCGGCAAGAACATTTTCTTCTAGAACATAACAATGTTTTTCCTCCTTATTGGAACATTGTTCTTTCCAACTAGAGAAAATTTTCTTCTAATGTTCCATAGGAGAAAAAAATGGTCGGATCTAACATATGATAACATGCCGCTTAAGCAAACAAAACCAACTTCACCACAGACGCTGCTGTTGGAGCCTATAAATAACACACGATCGCTGCTCATCCATGCATATCTCCCAAACATCCAGTGCACGACCTCTCGTAAGAGAAGTAAGATAAACAGTGGAAATTTTCAAGATGTGGCGAGGTGCCTACAACAAAGGCAGTGCAGGTGTGGTCGTGGACGGCGAAATTGAAGTCCATGTCGAGAGGGTGGAGAAGATCGAGGTGGTTATGAACGGAACACCGTCACCGACGACGACGACCACCACCACCACCGGCGTCGTCCTGCCTCCGCCGCCGGGAAACGTGGCAGGGCGCAGTTCTCCGACCGCCACCGTCAGCGGAAAGGCGGTGGTGGCGCCAGACGTGAACGAGCTGGCTGAAGAATTCATCCGGAGGAACAGGGCGGCGTTCCAAGGCCAAAAAACCATGTAAACGTTTGATCGAACATGCATCTATCTATGCGTGTGTGTACGTACATATAATAACTCGATCAGTACTATTTCATAGTCTGTCCTGAACTTTGTGATCCATGCATGCATTCTGCAGTTTGTAGAAACTACAGATACCTTTGTCGTGTATTGTCGTGTCAATTGCCTGGTCGTAGCCGATCAGAATCTGGGGAGCAAGTTCGTTGTCGTGTACGTCAACTTGTTAGTTGAGTGTGGGTCTGTAACTGGCATGCGAATTTTGTTTTCTTAAACGAAAAGATATATGCCGATAATATCTGTGATGTAGATTTGTAAACATGCTCATTTTATGTTCTTATGGACCAAAGTGAAGAAGGAAAAGAAACCTAAGTTTGGTGTGCCTTTACAGGACCAAACATCCACTCCGCAATACATTGGTCAGCCAAGACTGCACCTCTGAGTTCATTGCAAACTCAGGTGTTATTTGTAACACATCCTGACGAAAGATTGCCCGTTACGTCGATGCTCCACGGAGATCACAATGTAAATTCACACTATCAGAGAAATGACATTTTGTACCAGTTGGGAACTTTCTTTAGTACCGATTTCATAACCGGTATTGTTAGAAAATCGGTACTAAAGGGAATTTAATATCAGTTGAAATAACTGGTACTGAAAGGTATTAAAAATAAAAAAAGAAATAACGCCCGGCTCCACCGCCCTCACACCCGCCCCCAGCCGGCCCCGCTGCTGCCCGCCGCCCGCCTCTGCTCGGCCTTGCCACCCTCCGCCCACCCGGACCACTGGGCGGCTTCTGACTCGGTCCAGCAATGGTGGTCAAACATGGTCAGTATTCCTAGCTAGCTAGCGTGTCAAGACTCAAGACGAGGGCTCCGATATCCCTCATCCTTATAGTGTGTCGGGAAGTATGGAAGTAACAAAACGCAAGAATCTTCGACCACAAAGAGGGCCTGAGTTACATGCATGATCCCTGGGCCAAATTACAGAGGAGGCCACTCTGTGGGCTTCAGGAGCAAAGCATGCCAGTTACAGAGTTTCTTTCGTCCAGCTCTTTTTGTTGTAAAGTTTGTGTTGTTGGAGTTTAGAGCAAAACTACACACATAATTTTAGCTACCACGCACTAGGGATTTGGGAAGAACAAACATAATTCACAGATTCACCATCATCACAAGTACTACATAAGGAGCAATCATAACATATATGGTGGCATCTGCCAGGAAATCAGCATTCAGCAGCTGGTGCCTGGTACCAGTACTCTCCCCGTGGATGCTTCCAGCCGCAATGTCTGAAAGCCTGAAACACACTCGAGACATTTCCCCCAAGAGGAAGGCATCGATTCAAAGTGTGTCCAAACAGCAAACATACACGCATCCCCTAGTTCAACATATAGCCAGCATTTCGATTTGTCAATCAGGAATCAAACTCTCAGAGTGCTTTCATACCTTGATCTGTATGGTTTGGTTGAAATTCGCGGCATTGCACATTGAGTCTTTTTACTCCACTTTAAGAATCTACTGGCTACTCCATGTTCACATAAGAAAGAGTTGCACAACCAGTCGATCGATCGAAGCAACCTGCTCCACACTTTGGAGCCTATAAATACCTGCTCACCGACCGTCGATCGATCAAACCAAAAAACACTAACACAGCTCAAATTGATCATCAATCCTCTGCCCAGCTGTGACAGTAAAAATACTGCTAGAGGTAGTGGTGAAATACAGAGGGTGGAAGTGGAAGCCAAGATGGGGCGAGGTGGTAGCAATGGTGCACGCGTTGTCGTTGTGGAAGGTGAAGTCCATGTTGAGTGGGCAGAGAAGAAGCTCGAGCTTGTCAAGAACGGGACACCACCACCGACGGCTACCACCCGCGGCGTCGTGCCTTCGCTTACCCCAGGAGGCACCGCTGCTGACGGCAAGGCAGTGCCGGACGTCAACGACCTGGCTGCAGCTTTCATCAGGAGGAGCAAGGAGAAGTTCCAAGGGATCGGCGGCAGAAACGATAACGGCCAAAACTAGCTAGAGGTCATGAATGTTTGATCGAACATGTATGCGTATATGCACCCTGATCACCTCATATCAAACCTAGTACGTCCTGAACTTACAATCTATGTACAGCAGATACCCTCTGTGTGTTGCATCATTTGCGATTTGCCACGACCCAGCGTACGTATATGTTTCAGTGGCATTTCCATCTCTCCAGATGCAAATTTGTGTACTGTTTGTTTCCTGTAATGATTAATAGCTTGGTACAACTTCCTCGCAAGAATCATGTGCTCAGTTCCTCATACTAACCATCACAACCAAAAATTTTCTGAAAGCTGAGGAAGCTGACTAGACCTCGATCTAACCTTCAAACTCAAGCGCTCCAAGTACAGAATGAGGAGTTCATCGAGTTTGGAACCGATCTAACCACGTTTTAGCCTCCAGCCACAAGCATGGGATTATCCTGAAGCTCCGCGTCGCTTAAACGCCAGATGTCCTAAAGATCGGCAACAATGGGGCTCCATCAACTTGGATTGGACAATGAGCTCATCAAATTTTGAAATCAAACCATCCTAAGAAGCTAGCTAGCTCCACCTTACATTTTGCACACGACAAGGTTAACGATTGCCCCTTCATATCACTCAAAAAGAAATACTCGAGCCGTTTTGCAAAAAAAATGGTGAGTGCTCTCTCACGTAATTCTTTCTCTTTGGCTTCTTATTTCAATTTGTGTGAACGTAGTTTTCTCACATGCTTATTAACAACCTTGAGAAACCTACAGGAACCCAACACGTAATGGACCCCCTATGCGGAGACGAACATATTTGGGAATAATAGGTGACTGATAGGGGGGACCTTGCCTGCATGGGCTACATAGAAATTCTGCATCCAAACCTTTTTCTTTTCTGGTTGAGCCCATCTAGATTCGAGATGCTTAATGCGCGCGCTCTTTTGAATTATTTAGCATGGAGCGTGCAGCACGCTCTTGCTTTATCAGGAGCACGCGACGCACACATGAATTAAATAATTCTTCTATTTTGCAAACTATTTAACAACATATTCTAAAAGCATACTGGAAAGTTTCCTGAAGGGTTTTGACTTTATTATTTTTGAACATGCAATGCGGCTGATCAACTCGTGATTCAAGAAGCAGAAGATCTTGGTTCTGCCCTGGGTTTATCCCGTGTTTGAATTTTTGGATTCTTTCACCTCTTTTTTTTTCCCTCTGAAAATTGGTACTACTTTAACTGATGGGCATGACGGATTATTCTGTCAGGATAATGATCCCTGTCGTAAAAAGTACCTTGCCACATCTCTCCAACACTGCCGTCGTGCATATCTTCAATCCGACGGATCCTCATCTATCATGGATTCCAATCTACTTGAATTCTAGGGTACCTTGTGTGCCATTTGGATTTCTGAGCTGTCAGTTCTATCGTCTATACGGTGGAGAAATTTTTGTTCTATTCTATTTGTTGAACCCAAGATTTGGACTATACCTATATTATTTAATCAGAGAGTCTATATATACTGCGAAGTTCATCCAGTGCCACAATCGGCGTCAATAGTAGCTAAGATTATATTCCAAGCTACGGGCACTACTGTTAGGGTGGCTGAACTTGATTAAGACGCCGTTTTCACCTTTGAGTACCCGATGCAAATTCCCTAATGATATTTCCACATGCATGTGAGGGGGAGGCTCCACCAACAAGATGCTGAGAAAGATCACTCTGCGCACAGCAACCACCGTACCAGCTAGCGTACCTAACATATTTCGGACAGCATCATGTTTGTGCATCCAAAAAAGTAGCAAGAACTGATAGCACTGCAGCTTTAATTTGTGACTGATTGCTCTTGATCACTGCACATCAGCAGTATCATATCTCTGCAGAGTCCCTCCATAACACGCCTCCAGCTAGCTAGCAGCCTATAAATGGAGACCACACCAAGCTCAAAGGAAACACATCAATCGATCTAGCAGGAATTAGCTAAGTTGAATTGCTTCCATCCAAAGAAGAAATTAAGGAAAATGTTCCGCGGGGACAATAGGGCGAGCGTGGGCATGAGCAACGAGCTTCCAGTCGAAGGCGTGGTGAGGGTGAAGAAAGTGGAGAGGATTGAGGCCTACAACGTCGCCACCAAGCCGTCGCAAACGGCAACGGCCAAGGTGACCCGGAGCCTGACCGTCAACGTTGTTCGGGTGGGGGATGTGGATGAAAAGCCTGATAGCTTTGTCTCGGTTCCTATCGTGCACAACTAACCAATGACTAGCCCTCTCAAGAAACATGAGCTTCGTCAGGCAAAAGCCCATACTACCTACGGCTATATGTATGTGTGTGTCGGGAAAATAGTGCAAACCCAGGCGCTCCAGCTGTACGGCTGTACGTGTGTGTTCGCGGGCGCGTGTGTTTCTATAAGGAGTGTATGGTTGTGTGAGGTTCTTGTTATAAAATTTGTGCAACTCTTAGCCACTGCCATTTGCTATCTCCAAAGTTCATGGAATAAACACTTTGGAACGTATGTTTTTTCTTCACTTACTCTTTTATTCTAAAGCATGATACGGACACCCATAATCATGCTTCCAACCTTCGAAAGTATACAATACACACTCTATTTTCCTATGTTGATAGTCTAGTAGATTGCCAATGTAGGAGCAGTAACTATATTTCAGTTCTAAAAAATAATTGAAATATAATAATATTATCACCATGACTTGACTCACTTTTGGAATTTTCCTTTTTCTTGTATAATATTAGAGATTCAGGAATAAATCGTGCAGAGCCGTGATCATATCAGACCATCCAACAAACGCTAGTAATTTCCTAGGAAGAATCAACCATGGACAGCTAGTAATATTCTTCTGCCACAGATACAACGACCACCAAGCATTCTTAAAGCCGATCTGTCGAAGATCAGAGCTCTTTTTAAAGTGCCAGTAGCATATCTTCTTAGAAAAGGGCATATATCTTCCTACAAAATTAAAACCCCTACTGCATGCTCATGCTATAATTCACTATGTGTCTATATTTTTCTTAGTGTTTTCCTAGTTTAATTTAGGAGAGGTAGGCTAACTGTTGCGAGTCCAAGTCTAGCATTTCGGAGTCTAGAACGTACCTGATGCTTCTCAGAACGAATGACCAACGATACCTTTGCTCTCATTTGGTGTTGGAGCAACGTCGAACTGTATAATAAGAAGCATATTGTCGGATAACAATTTCTTTTTCTAGAAAAATAAAGTGAAAACAAGATTACATAATCATCTGCAATTGTGAATTCATGACCACCTTGACTAATGATATACGTACATATCACATGACGGTAGAAGTATTGATCATCTGCCTTTTCTCTCCATTTTTACTAAGACACAGAGCTGCCAAAAGACTCTCATGAGGATGTGGCTCCTGCTGTTTCAGCCTCTGTGATGATATATCTTGCACTTGTAAGACTATATAGTACTTCTTCTCGCAAGCATATAATCTTGCACTTGTAATTTTTGTAAGGAGACATACATACTACTATATATTTTCCAAGACGTATTTGATGATTCAGTTGTATGAGGAGCATCTTCTTTTTTCTGGTTGGGATTAAAAAATTTAAATTTAAACTAGAGCCTGAAAAGACATCGAGCTTCCTGAAGAGTGCAGGATCGTGCTTTCAGGTGCTTCAGCAGAGAAACTTACATGCTTAACCAACATCAGTGTCATGCTGGATAAATTTCTCCACTTTGAAGAAACTTCTTTCCAACGCAGGAATCAAGAACTTTCGAGCAATTTCAACAAAGGAATCTGTGGATTATTCCACACCCATCTCTTGTACTTTTTAGGCACCTTCCTGTTACTTGCTCATTGACTGACCCTTATCTGCATGCAAGTCCTCATCTGGGACCCTCTAAAATATCTACTCTGTTGCTAACCCTCTTTTGCTGATTTAGGCTTTACGTGAAATATAGAATGGTCAAGAAAAATATCCATACACAGCAGCACACGAGTTGCTCTCATGCACAAACAAGGAAAAATTAAAGCACTCCTGGTGCTAAGGAGATAAATTGCTAACGTGACGCAGGTGATTAGATCAAAATGACAGTGCGTACTGCGTAGTGTTCTTCGATTTTAGTAAGCTGGCAGTGGCAAACACGGTCTATTCTCAGGTAGATTCGACATCATCCTCACTCGAGTCTTGATAGAGTTTGCGTGTTGCAATCGAAAAGTGTTAGCACCCTGATATTAGCATGCACACCAGGGAAATATTGAGGGGTTAGAACTTAGAACTCCACTAACAAGAACCTGAGATTATGTGCATGCAATTAGCTAGGTGACTCGTGTTCGATACGGAACAAGAAGGTTTCGTGATTAATTAATCTACCTACTAGTAGTAAAGTTATTTCTCCATTAAGATTGTCATCTTTGCACTCAACTGGATTCTTTCCTTTTGCTGATTTGATACCAACGGTTTCGTGATGCATCTATTAATTGTATCCCTGATCGCCTGACACACTGTAGCGGAAAAGAGGGCACTGAATTTAAATTTTGTTCAGAAATTATTGTGTTTCATGAAATGGATATGAAATACGCTGAAGAAATAGCAAACATGAAAGACCATGATCCTACTCAAGGCCGAGTGACAAGCCAAATTAGACAAGTACCAGTGGGGTCCGGAGCTAAGCCTTGGCTAAACCGGAGAACTCTGATGTTAAGCTACAATTTCCCTTGTGATGTATATCTGTAAAAATGAATTTGCGGGCGCACTATGTATGTCACCTCACCTGTCCGACCAGCCAAAAAAAAAATCCGAAAATAAGGTCTTGACCAAAACATCAAACATGCACCAATGGATATCTAACTTCTAAACATGAGATCATGGTTCTTTTGGACTGTTCAGAGACAGAGAAGGATCAGGTTATTTCGCTCTTGAACTCTTCCCTTGCATGAAGCTACTTCCCTTTTCAGACATGGACAAGCTTTCTTTTTTACTTTCGAGTATGTGGTGGAAGTTACGGATGCTAATGTGTTCACACTACAAGGCCAATTGTCAAGCAGCTAACTTATACCTACTGCATTAACCAAAGTCAATAGATGTACCTTTAATTTTCACTGATATCTCACAGTGCGTATAAATCCCCACGAGGCCTATAAATGGAGACCACCACCAGCACCATAGAAGACAAGCAAGGTCAACAACGCATCCTTGTAGCCTCCTCTCTTGCTACAAACCAGTAAACACACATCATGTTTCGCAACATGAACCCTTTTGTTGCCGACGGTGAGGTGAGCGTGCAGAAGGTGGAGAAGATCGAGCCTGTCTACAACCTGGTCAGAAGACCTTCGGTGTACACCAACCCGACGGCGGTGACGGTGGTGGCAAAGCCGCATGCTGATGTTGCTGTCTCTGGCCAGAAGACGATGTTCAGGGGGCCGCTTAAGGCTGTGCTGTCGAGGAAAGAAATCGACGACTACATCACCATGAAGAAGAAGCAGTTTGCTGAGCCAGACCCTTGATTTGTCTGAGAAGAGAGATGAAAAGTCTAAAAGCCCGACACTGGTGCTCATGATCTAATGCTTATCTATACACATTATAGTTGTAGTACAGCTTTATACTACGAAAGCTAAGTAGCACCAGAATGTCATATATGAGCGAGAGACTGCTTAGTTTATGCATAGTACTGCGCATATATGTATCATGTGCGCTGCTTGTTGCTTCATGATATATATACATATGTAACAAGACATTATTATTAGTTGATCCTACATATATAATATCTACCAATGCAGGTTCAACAACTACTGCTTCAATCTAAGATACTATTTTTTTGAAGTCCCTATCTTTAAGGGTAATCTGAATTTTTATTTTTTGAATGGCCTGAAATTAGCTTGAGCAACAAAAGTGCAGCAGGCAAAGACTTACATGTACACACCTGTAATGCCATCGAATTCAGTTTTTTGTTTTTTTTATGAGAGAGGTGCTGGGCTGTTTCCCAAAGCAGGAATGAGACACTTCGAACAAATTCCTCTTGTTCTTTTTCACTTGTGGGGGCCATTGATTAAGAAACTTGTCCTTTGCTGATTGATAATGATATGTAGGGCCTCCTCTCACATGATGATGATCTGGACGATCTAAAATATCTAATAGTTAGTTAGGGCACCCTCTAATCTTATGAAGGTGTTTAAGGTTTACATGAATTTTGGATGGTTATAAGTTTCTAGCACTCGTTCAAGCATACGTATGGTAGGTCTTCTAGAACAAAGGTATTTTTGCAAATGCCGCACTATTTTTCTCATTTGAGTTGCATATCAAGATAAAGCTGTTGGATTACATTGCAAATATATCACTTTCTATAGATACTGATGTATACTTGGGATGTTGCAGTAGCACTTATGCATGATGAATATATGACGATTGAAATTATACACTATGAGACATGCTTGCTAGCTATGTGCATGAAAATTCACTGCTATTTTGAATGAGGATCCAATTGAGGGCAACATAAATATAGTAGTAAGAAAAATAAAATAAAGATACCTTTTAAAATGGAGAAATTTTAGAGCTCTTGAAAAAAATGAGAGCTGTCCATCTGGTAAAATCGAACGGTGGAAATAAAGTACCATGGAGAGAAATAACAAGAAGTACCAATTTGGTGGGGACTAAGTACCAAAAATAGTGAGAAATTACTATGATGCGCTTTTAATTATGTTATTTAATTCTTTTTTGTAAGAAGGATAAGAAATAAAAGTACCTGCAAGTACCACAGTTAGTTTAAAAGGCTCTTTAAAATGAAAAGAGATCTCTACTCCACAATTGCAAAAATGTAGAGCAGCCGCAACTTTCTATAAAGTCAATCTGGATTAATTCATGTCATCGTTCATGTGGCATGAAACGTGGTACACATTTCCCTTTGAGTGCTTCAATACTAAAACGTCACTTATAGTCAAGATGTCTGCTGCTCATTAGTGCAAAAAGGAAGCAGCAAAAGTCCTGATTTTGGATGTATTCCCGGCAAGTGGTATTATAGTTCTAAACTCCTAACTAAAACAGATTCTGATTAATATGTTACTTGACCTAGTTTGAGAAGGGGTGATGCCCTTCCACGAGTTATCTCCGTGCAACGTTTTCTTTTCTTTTCTTTTTTGTTTTTCCTTTCTTTATTTTTATTCCAAAGGAGATCCATTTATCTTAGCAGGATTCCCTTCTTTTTCTGTAGCAAAGTTACAATCAATAGATTCTGCCTACAGCCATGTGAACGATGCGATGCAGTCAGTGATGAAAGTCATTCTATATATGAGCGGATAAGGAGCAAAAAACAAGCACTGTTGATAATGAAACAGTGGGACTTGGCACCAGGCCAGTGCTCTATTGCTGTCATGGGGCCGGTGTATACATCTACAAAAGTATGTGTACATGGATTCTCCCAACACTTATAATCTTCTACTATGATATGTTTATGATAAATTGTTCTTTACATCATGTAAAAGTCAAATAGCGATCTTTTACCTCAACGTCGTAAGCTCGGTATATGGAATATATACAGATGTAAACTGCTTCATCCATAACTAAGCTAGTGATGCTCTAATTTATATGGATTTCTATGCTATTGAATAATTACAGATAATTTAGGCTTACAAAATTCAACATTATGGCACATTCTGCCAGTGATTTGACTTTGATTTTACTATAAGCTGCTGAAGCGACGACCTTGTTCCTGACAATCAATAGAACATATTAATGATATGGCTGAATAATTAAGAACGAACTTATTAGAGCAGTCTCAACCTATAGTATCTAAAGATATTGTCCATACTACCATGTCGACAAGACATCTGTTGTAGAAACTACCTGCACATGGGTTATAACTCTTCGCATTTATCAATTATATTGTCTCCCGACAAGAATTATCCTTAATCCCACTTGCAAGGAGGTCTTGTGTTTCCATGAAAATTAGGGTTCCAAATGTTTCGAACAATTTCTGTGGAGATTCCACCTACTCTTTTGGACTTTCAGGGAATGAAGCTTCCATGTTTTTTCTGCTTGCAGACCATCATCCTCTTAAAATAGCACTGGCACGTGTATGCTTTTAGAATGAACATCTCTGTGCTATAATACTCGCAACTTTTTTTTTTTGCTGGGATCCAAAATTTACTGACTTGGAATTAGGACTAGCTGTCAAGGTTCTTAAATAGTTCTGGTCAGCTTTGGGCCCAAAACGAGGTCTACCTTCGTGGCGCGACATCTAATGCTAAATATATATTGATTATAGCCTTGTCCACATTTTTTTCTAAATGTATGCCATACCAAAGCTCTAGATATATTTTTATATAAATGAAGGGTAGCAATGTCATGTTATCCACTTTATTAATATTTATGCACAAGATTAAAATAATGACTTATTTTAATCATAGGAATATTCACATACCAATGGAAGTAACGATGGAATAAGGAGTTTAATTTGGATCTTAGGAGGTGGGTAATAAAGGTAATAATTATATTCCCAGTCGGTTCATGGTACTTTCCAAAACCCTAGCATATGGTCATGATTTATATTAGATCAGCTAGATGTAATTTACTAGCTGATTTAATTATTGTTTCTTCTGCTTTCTTATTGATCCTTGAAGTCTTTGAAGAATGCTCATTTAATTTGCTTGTCATGCCAAATTACATGCAGACAGCTAGCTGCCGATTGTATAGATATATCCGCAAGATGATGAAATGCTTTTGTATTTTCGAGCATTGATTAAGATGTACAGTCGCTCTTTCTTCCTAATCATTCCTTATTTATCCAATCAGATTCTACCACCAAACTAATCCGGTAGGGTAGATTCCACACTAGCTAGTGCCACTGGCCAATCTGAGGAGCAACTTAAAGGCTTAAATTATTTGCAAAAGTGCCTCTTTTTTTGAGCTCAGTCCATTATTTCGACTTAGTAATCGGTATAGGTAGTTCCGCCAGGCGAACAAGTAGAAAAAGAAGGTACCGCCGGTAGTACTGCCATGAAAATAAGGATCATATATACACAAAATTTATATGTGCACACAGATTCTTAGCTTCCTACCCTTCTACTATATATGATATATAAGATAAGATTGAGACTAACTGTTCAAACAGAGTGTAAAGGGTCAACTTATAACCATCCAACCATGGGTTTCAAATTGATACGATGAAGATCAAATGAGGAATTAGATCATTTTTGTAATCAAAGTGGTGGAAGGGCTTATATATGCTGGAGGTTATACTTCCCTTCCTTGATGCTTCCTTCAATTGAAACCTGTGGTTTTCACTTTCTGGTATGTGGTGCGTATTAAGGATGTTGATATTTTTACATCTATCAGGGCTCCACATAGATGCCCAAATGATATTTTTGCATCCACCTACTCAATTCATACAGCATCTAGCAAAGACATTTCAGACAACAAATGGGCCTACTACTGATTGCTTCTCTAACTAAAGACAAATGGTAACGGTGCCTTGCTAGAGAATCTCAAAGGAAAACTCCCAAGCCGCCTATAAATAGAGACCACCATCATCCTGCTGGTACCAAGCAAGCTCAAGAGCAAAATCTACCTTAGCAATACAGCATCCTCTCTTCCAACAAAACCCAGTTGACGATGTTTCGACGTGCCAAGACCACCATGGCTCCTCCCTTGGAAGGTGAGGTTAGGATTCAAAAGGTTGAAAAAATTGACCTCGTCTACAACCTCCTCACCAAGCCATCAATCTATGCTAATAAGCCGATGGTGGCAACTGGAAAGTATCCTACTTCTGGTCATGATGTCACAGGCTGGAAGAAGACTGGGAACACAAGCAAGGGTATAGTCTCTGTAGAAGACATCAACAAGAGGTCTGAAAGGTACATCACAGAGATGAAGAAACGATTTCTTGGCTAGCACTACTTATTGCTTACTTTGAGGTTTGAGTCCGTGTGACAAGGTGAAGGTCTGATAATATACTGTTGCATCCATGGAATTGGTTTGGTTATATGTATATTTGATATTACGCTGGGATGGAATATATAAGATGTTGCTTTAGTTATAAATGCTGTTATGGATGTATGCATGTTGGATATGTATATGGTATAGAGAAAATTACCTTGATTATTAATATAATGTTAATTTTTCAAAAAGTTGTACAGTTATACTGTTAGTGTCATGACAATCAGGATGCAGTCAGATACATACACTGCTGCCAGCTAAGGCTCTCTTTGAAGCAAAAGAGATGGCTTCTTTGAAACAGCTACAGAATCGAATATTAGGAACTTTTGAGGGAAAGCTGATACAAGTCTATTAACTCCTGTTTTCTTTCTTCTATGTCTTATTCTTGTGCTTTCCCTTTGTAATATCCCAGTCGGTTTACCCATAAGGTTTTGGGCATTTTAGTCCAAGCTGTATCCAAAGAACATGTCACCGTCTCATGTATTTTCGTGTTTTCTTTTTGTTTGGGAAATGTCTTCAAAATATAAGTTAATAAGGACGCAGTGCTATGTCAAAAGTTGGATCATACTGGTTCTTCCTCGTTTTCTTTTCTGAACAAGTTTCAATGACTGGGGTTAGTTGCAGTCTTTCTATCATCACTGCTATTTCTGAAATCAAACGCCTCATTGATCTTGCCATCAAAGATTCCAGTGTTGTCCGGTTGCAAAGGTAGGGCTAAATTTTACCTGGTATCATGACCATTTCAGACAATCTCCTGATAGGGAACGGTTAAAAAGTAGATAAAAGATCAGTTCACACAAGGGATGAAGTCGTCCTCTCTGACACTGTGGCTTTACGGTTCATGTATGCCAACTTCAGTAACAGAAGACGTTGGAGACACAGCCTAATCGAAGTAGTCAAATGCCCAAGCTGGTGTGGAAGGCACCCGATGTGCTCGTGCAACGAGCAACTCCTTGCTTATCTTTGCATCGATCGATAGATCCAGCTAGCTAAATATCTAGATTTGCATATCAGAAGTTTGCTCGATCAATCGAACAGAAATTATTTGATTCCAGTGTGGTATAGACTTGTATTTTGATTGCGACTGCCACGAACACGATGGATCAATGATGGTATCAATCTCTGTCTTGTGTGGTGACTCAAATTCTACTTGCATTAGAACTCTATAAGGGTGTGCTATTAGAACTTCTATTTCTACTAAGACTTGAGTGTTGAATCCTATTAGGTGTAAGACTCCTATCTGCATGTATGAGGGACTTGGAGGGGACTATATAAACAAGGGGGTGGAGCCTCTAGGAATAAATCAAGTCAAAGGAAAACACCAAGTTTTCATCCAAGGCTTGTGAGAGGCAATTAGGAACGCTCAAGAGGGATAAGTTAGACATTCTATAGCACTAGATTCTTGTATAGGGCAAGAATCAGAGGGTCATAGAGGGTCAAGTAGGGTTGTGAGGGAGCGACAATTATCTGTACTCTTTTGGAGTTGTGCTTAAAGAATTTATGGTCGGTTTCGCCAAAATCCTATTCTCTTATCGTGGTTGCTTCAATGCTATCATCTAGGGTTTTCTACGAGATTCATATACGCTGTTCTTGATACGGTGCAAGCTCATGTTGTACTTGCAATATCCTTTCTAGATCCGAGGACTGCTGCGCATAACGAGAGGTATTAGATTCTAACACCCTGTACTATATCATCAATCTCTCTTGGGTTTGGATGAGATCATCTAGAGATGATCTATTGCCCTCCATGTAAGCTCAGCATACGTACAAGATAACAATGCAAGACTACAAGACTGGAAGCTACGTTCCATTCCATCCAAGACTAATTATGCCCCATTTTGCCTGTGATTTGACTCTGATATTTAGCTCTCATAAAGTAAGGTCCTGACCAAGTACAGCATTTTTACGCGTGATCTGCACCGAATAAGAACTTAATGCGTCTTCATCAGGATGCTTCCATGCACTGGTGAACATGCTAGCTGGATTAGTTTCTTGCATTGATTGTTTATCTCCCACTTGCCGAAACATAAGTAATTGCAATCTTTTAGGACAAAAATCCTGTTCTCAAATTTACTGCTATATTTTATTCTATAATTGTTCCTTTTCTCATGCATTTAGTTTTCTGCTTTCCAAACATTTCCAAAATGATTAGCAGTAAGGATTCAATATTATGCCAAAAGTTGGGTTATACTGGATTTTGCTCATTTTTTTCGTCATATGAAGTTTCAAGGACTGTAGTCAGTTGGTCTATCACCACCCTTGTTAAATCAAACACCTGGTCGTCCAATAACTGTCGGGGTCTAGGGTCTGAATTTTACCCGGCAAGTCATCACCACTGTTTCAGACAGTCTCCTGAAAGGGGGGAAGAGGCTGAGAAAATACCAGCAGTCACAATGGAACAAGTCGTCTTTCCAGATATATAAATCTCACTTCAGCATGGATGGAGGACGTTAAGGATGGAGATGGAGTAGTCAAGGTTGGCGGTGGCGGTGTGGAAGGCACCTGATGCCTTCTGCGAAAACGTGCAACCGTAAGCTGACGTTTGCATCACTCGATCAATCTAGGCATGCAGGAAGCACTCACTAGATAGGTAACGTACGTGGAGCTGTCTGAGCAGCACATTTGATTCACATTAATTGGCAGGTTGCTCCATCAGATCAGTCATGTCGCCTGATTCTGGTTGCAATTTCGGGTTGGATCGTCGGACTGCGATTGCCATTGACATGAACATGATCAATCAAGCACAGCATCGACCCCCCTGGTACTGTGCATGAGCTAGCTAGCAGATCTTTATCACTCAACCTACTCTTGCATTTGGGGCCGGCTTTGCCGAATTACGCCACATTTTCGCCAGTGATTGATTTGATGCTGATGTTTAGCTTTGCTGAATATATAAAGCTTTCCTGGCCGAGCAATCTGGGTTTTCTTTTCTGTATGATGTGCGCCGAATAAGAACTCAATTCGTCTTCAGGATGCATCTATCCATGCACAGGACTAAGCACGCTTGCTAGCTGGATTAATCAGCATATGCGTTAGTTTCTTGCATCCATTCTTTATCTCCCACTTGCTGAAATAATTTGGAGAACAACACCTCGAACAATTTGTGTGGGGAACAGATTGAGAAAAGGCACGTATTCCACCCAAACCTTAGGCCAGTTTCAGTGCATAGTTTCATGGCACAGTTACCAAGACTAAGAACTTGGTAATTGTGCCTGATGAGTATCATGTTGATGAAACTCTTCTCACATCTGATGAAATTCTTCATTCTTTCTTCTCAATATGGCCTTGCCAATTCAGCAAAAATACTGATGTGGCATACATTTTAATGTTAATGAAACTCTTATAAAACCTTCCACTAAGACTGCCCTTATGGACTTTCAGGGAACCACCCAAACCCTTATGACTTCATGAGAACGAGAGTTCCATGATATTTCTATCACTTCCAGAGAACGAGAGTTCCATGATATTTCTATTTGGTGACCATTGATTCTGCGAGAAAGTGTCAGCACGTGTGTACTTTTAGAATAAACATGCCTGCCATATATTATTATTCAAATCAGTTTTTAAGGGGCCAATGTATTCTTGATAGAAAAGGCCACGTAATCTGGATTATAATATTTAAAATGAACCTAATTATAAAAAATAAGCATGCACTTTCTTCCAAATGATTATCCATTTGAGGCTGTATATGACTATGTTTCGAGAGACCAAAGCAGGTCTTAAAAACTTGTGAGACCAAATTTTGATCAAAACTTTTTACAAAAATTTTGGTGAATTTCCAGTGTTGAGGGCTGGGTTCTTGAAAATTAGACACTATCATTCACATTATAATCAAATTTTGAAATAGGGGGTGAAGTGGGTCGAGCTAGATATGATGCTATTCCCTTACCACTCAGTTCTTACTGCTTTCCTGAACACTAGTATAGCAACGTACTTTTGGTTCTGCTTTTTCTCATGAAGCTCTGATTGTTGAAGTCTTCGAAAATGCTTATTACTTAATTTGCTATTCGTGTCGAGTTGCCAGACACGTAGCTGCGGTAGATATACATTCGCATCATAATGATATGATCAATTGATCAGTACTGATTTTATATCCATTGTTGCACCTTCCTGATCTTGTCATTTATTTTATCTAATCAGATTCCACTGCCAAACCAATTCGGTAGAAGGGATTCTTAACCAGCAAGTGCCGTTTGCCAATCTCATCAGCAACTTAAAGGTTTACGATTTTAAAGCGAAGAGTAATACACTAAAGCTAAATCTAGTTGACAGCAAATTTTTCAATTAGGTGCACGAAAATTAATAGTTAATTAATCAATTGCACACGGTAACTTAGCTACTTGCTAAACTTTTGTTAAAAAAAAAGAGAGTAGATACTCATGCTAGCAGGAAACGCGCATGATAGATTAAATAATGTGAATCAAACACGCAACTCAGTGCAATTCCTCAAGTTTCAATTATATTGCTTTGTGTCGCAGCGCTGAAGTTTTGCCTTCAGTTTCCTACTGAACTGTTGGGAATATAGCACTTTCCAACAGCATTAGTGGAGCTAAAAGGACCTCCATCTCGGAAACCAAGAACTCAGCATCCGTGTTTTAGACTCCACGGCCATTTGCCGTAGCACTGTTTTAATCTGTTCAACACCTCTACCCATTTCCATCGCCGTCAGGTTGCGCATGTGTATACGGTGTATACATCATATCCTAACATCTCGCGGGTTTTCCTTATACTCTTTTTGAGTATCTTGACAGGCATACGTTCCAAGAAGCTTGTAAGAAGAGCTACATATGTAATTAAGGCTTTGTTAGAAATTAAGGTGCAATAAGATGCCATTGCATTGCTATAGTACTGTACCATATATCTGGCACCAGGTTCTATTACTTGTGCAGCATGATCATGATGAGATATTGAGATCAAGATTGTTCTAGTAAGAAGCAAGCACGGAGATAGAAGCGATGCTTTCCTTCCATATCTGTTGTTAGAGAGTGATTTCACATATATATCTCTAAGTTGTACATCTGTAACACAGATCATGTCCAGATGATTTTGTGGGGCAATATTCCAAAACTTTTTCTCAGTGCTTTCTCATATCGATTAGATTTTCTAGAGTTAAATGTTAGCATCAGTCTCTCCTCTTTTCTCTTGATTCTTGTAAACATTGGAAAGTGCACATTTCAGTCTGTTTAGAGTGTCTAATTGACAGCTAGCTGTAATTGCAGTGACATGCTCGCATGATGATGATATGATCTTGTACTTTAGATGTAAGTCGAGGTCGCGTGTCCTTAATCATGCCAATTATTTTATCTAATCGGGATTCCACTACCAAACTAATTTGGTAGCATAGATTCCACCCTATCACCTGGGAAGAAGAGCTCTTAATAAACAATCTCAGCAGCAGCATTTACGATTCGCAAAGGGAAAAGTGATTTAGTAAACGTGAATCCACCAAAAGCAACTTTTAGAATGCGGCGTGCAGAGGATTAATAGATTAGTTGCTCGTGATATGAAAAAATAAAAAAAAATCACTGCGTCAGAACTAGCAAATGTGCATGATTATTGGCTATATATATGTGCAAAAACCAATGCCATGATTTCAGTGCAATTCTTCCATTTCCAATTAGATTTCTCTGTTCTGCCGCACTGTGCTTTTACCTTCAGACTTGTACTCTGAACTGAAGTTTCGGGCTCCAGGCGTCGTTGTTCAATGCGATGAGCACATATATTCCTGATACCGTCCGGTAATGTGGATGTACCCATCCTGACGTCTACCTCTGCTGCGGTGTCCCGAGTCCGGCAGCTTCCACCTATTGAGATAGATGCCTCGTGCCTTTGAGGGTGTGGCGCACGATTGCTCAACCAAAAATGTTCAGATATACAGTGGCGAAACGCGCAACACGCCTGCAAGCGCTTTACCCAAAGCTAGGATTCCGCCGAAGATGCTGCCCCAGCCCCAGCAGCGACGAACTTGACGTAGCAGCAATGCAAGTGGCAGGCAACACGGCTGACGGTTGTTGGTAGCGTAGCCAAGCTGCTCGCATCTCTGCAGGGATCCCTTACAGCAGCCATCTGAGACCGGACAAGTTGCCAAACATGTCACCTCTACTGACCAAGACGCATGGCTATGGACCTGGGGCACTCATCCTAATAATTATCTAAAGCAATCGGATGCCTGAGAACACGTGCATCAACGTCCAAGAACCGGTAGCTAAGTGACAAGAGGATCGCTCGCTATATAAACCTAGTCCATCGGTTGCCAACTCCATCCTCGTCCAGCCAACTCAATCCAAACGATCTGATCGATCAGGAAAATTACCGGAGAACCATCGTCTGAGCAGTCCTTAGCTTGCTTGCTAGGCTCGTGCGGGTAGCAAGAAGGAGGAGATGATTCGTTGGGGCAAGAACCCTGCTCCGGCCGCCGGCGCGGCCGGGGAGGTGGCCGTTGAGAAGGTGCCCAAGATCGAGGTCCACAACGTGGTGTCCAGGCCCTCCGTCTACGGCTTGGCGCGTGCTCCACGAGGCGGCGGCGGTGGCGAAGGAGACGACATCAACAAGATGGCGGAGGAGTTCATCAAGCAGCGGAAGATGTGGTTCCATCGTCCAACATGAATTAAGCATCATATATGCTCGACTCGAAACTCGATCGTGTATACATGCAGTAGCCCATATGGAGTATGTTAATTAGCTAGACTTAACCCCTGTTATGATCCCATCGTGAAAAAAATATATCTGTATGTAGTAGTAACTTGCGGAAATGCTCATGCGTTGCTACGGGTCGTCCTTACTTGCTCTCATATTATTATTCGTTTGTTCCTAATATGTTAGTTTCGCTTCATAATATGTTGATGCATTGTCCCTAGTAGTCCTCTCTTTGCAAGTATAGTAGTAGAAGATATTTGTGGGTGGTTTGATGCCATCTGTTTATTACGTGGGATCCACACATGGAACTCGTGCGTTCCGATAGAAGCGGGGGTGAGCACAGCTCTGAGAGGCGTACCGCCGCTCGAAGTCCCATTGCCGCGGTAGAAGGTGACCTACAATGGGAGCGGCGTCAAGATGTATGACGATGATGACGGTACAACCGTTGTTGGGCTCTGTATGTAAATAGAAACAATGGGAATAATTAGGTTGAAGGCTATATTTTTTTAATACAAACTTTTGCATACGATCTCGGATGAATACAAACTTTATATCAAAATTGTCGAGTTCGATAAGATTTTAAACTTTATAGTTGACAACTTTTTCATACGAGATCGTTTAGTAGTCAAAAATGTGTTATAAGTTCAGAGAAGAAATACATTTGCCACGTTATCGATCCACAACTCCGAAACCAAATGTTCCTATTGGCTGAACTCTCCTCCCACCCTTCCCTCTCACCAACCAACCTTATCTCCTCCCTCTCGCTCTCTTCTCTCCCACCTCTCCTCTCTCTCCCGGCCCTATCGCCTCTCTCTCCTCTCTCCCACCTCTCCTCTCTCTCTTCTCTCCTACCTCTTCGACGCGCCCCCGCGGAGGAGCCCCGGCAGCCGGTGTGGCCACCTTGGCCCAACGCCGGTGGCGAAGGCAGCAAGTGCGGCGGCCACCCCAGCCCTAGCCCGACCCCAATGGTGGAGGCAGCAGGCATGGCGGCCACCCCAAGCCTCAACCCCGGCGGCGAAGCGGTTGGCGCGGCCACCTTGGCCCGACATCGGCAGCGGAGGCGTCAGGCGCGGCTCCCACCCCGGCCCGACCTCGGTAGCGGAGGCTGCCGCGCGGTGACCACCCCGGCCCTGGCCCTGGCGGTGGAGATGGCCAGTGCGGCCACCTCGGCCCAACCCCAGCAGCGGAGGCGGCCGGCGCGACAACCACCCCGACCCTGGCCCCGGTGGCGGAGGCGGCCGGCATGGCCCCCAGCGGCGCGGGTGGCCGGCCGGCTCCAGCTCCACAGCGGCGACAGACGGTGCAGCCCAGGCAAGGCCGGCCAACGCGGGTGGCCCCGACCCCGGCGTCGAGGTCGGCTGGCGCGGGCGCCTCCACCTCCACGATTGTAGTAAAGTTTGGGGATCTTTTTGCAAAATTATCAAGACATATTCCAAGAACTGCGGGTTGATTAAAAAAAGTTGAGGGACTTTTTTTGCAAAATAACCATGATAGTTGGAAGAAACAACCGTACTTTAATATTAGGTATAGATTTTTATGAGAGACCAAGTCGAGGTGCCTTGGTCTATTTGTGATGAGTGATTGACCGGATGATTTGAGACTTTTACCAGTTGAGTCCATATGTCATATGTGCCTGATTATACTAACGGCTAGCCGGACGTGTTGTGTTGTGTGTGTTGTGTTGTGGTGTGGTGTGGTGTGGTGTGTGTAAAATATATTTTATGTGTTGTGTCTCTTGGCTTGCGATGTGCAGGTGTAGGATGAGACATTTCGGTCGACAGCATGAGGTGAATGTCAAGCGAAAGGTTCATGCTGATGAACTAGGGCTGTGAACGGTGGACACGAGTAGGCTTGGACCGAGGGACTCGAGGAGTCCGGGCGAAGTCATGGGCGACCCACATGGTGCACAGAAGAGCAAGAGCACACGAAGGGGATGGAGACAGCGTCGGTCAATTCAAGTGGGACGGAGACGAGTCGAGTAGGCGGTCTGGGAGCGGGAGCGAAAGACTTGGAGGTGTCGAAGGCTTGGCGGAGGCTGGACACGTGTTGACATCAGTGAGTCACGCCTTGCGGGGCGTGCGAGAGGGTTTGACTAGTTTGACCTCAAAACTAGGGGTGAGTCACGCCTTGCGGGGTGTGCAAGAGGGTTTGACCGGTTTGGCCTTAAAACCGGGGGTGAGTCACGCCTGTGAGGTATGCAAGAATGTTTGATCGATTTGGCCTCAAAACCCGGGGACGAGTCCAGTGCGGTCGGACAACGTCGAGTCGGAGGATGCATGACACCATCGCAAAGCTTGCGTCGAGGCGAGGCGAAGTCGTGAAGGCGCGGGGTCCATCTGATGTACCGATAAAAAGATGGACGGTTTTACCCCTGTGGGGTATTTGAGTTGTATGCTTCATATAAGGGTATCCTGGTTATTTTCGGATGCCAATATATACGTGGAGAGGGCTGTTGGGGCAGCTACATATCTCTTAGACTCTTTAGTGGTGGGCTTCTCATTTTGTTGGTGAGGGCCTTTCGAAGGAGAGAGGGAAAGAGATGAGAGGATCTTTGATTTGATTTTTTTACCATCTTAGTTTTGATTGTACTTAAGAGTGGCTCATAAACCGAACTTGATAGAGTAATCTAAAGATCAATTTCGTGCTCACTTGTTCCATCCTCTCAAGATCTGAAATTTATCTTTTTCATAATTTTTGAAGGTATTTTTGGAGATTTTTTTGTTCTTGGTGTTTGAGCCCAAATCCCGTGAGATTTGTTGGGAGTTTTTGTTTCTAGGATCCTTGTGAGCAATTTTTCTGTGATCCCTACTCAAATCCCTCACTAATTTAGCCCAGATTTGGATTTCCTCGAAATTCCCTTCTCTTGTGTTCTTGATCAAAATCATGAAATTCAAGGTGAAGTTTTGATCTTTTTGAGGAGATCATTTGGGCAAAGACTCACTCCATCTAGGAAAACCTTTGGCTAGAATTTTATGAAGTTTGGACGTCACTTGATTGAGTTTTCCTTTTTCTTTGGATCTTGTCCCGCGCAGTCAAAACAGGAAGTTCCATTTTTTTTAACTTGCTCTTTTTGGGAGATCTCTGGGGAATGGACTCTTGATGGTCTTGGAAAGCTATGGTCCAAATCTCATGTATTTTGGAATTTGTTTGGTCAAGTTTTGGTATTTTTCTTGGAGCTCCTACACGTTGTCTGGGCAAAATCAGACGTTCTGGTTTTGAGAAGAGGAAGCTCCAGTTTTGGAAGATTCCCCTCCAATTTTGGTAATATTTCCCTCCGGTTTTGGTTCCAAAGGTTCCGATTTTTTTCTGATGCCTTTGTTTCCTTTTTAGCTCTTTCTGTATTTGCTTCCGCTTTATGTCAAGGGCTTCCTAGTACTGTTCTTAGGTCCAATAGCATCTCATTTGGCTGTGGATCTGACAATTCTAGAAGGGATGTGTGTATGGTGACTTTTAGGATATAGGCCGAATTTCTGTGTTCAAGAAGAGAATTTTGATCGGCTCCCGCTCACCCCCTTCTGGTCGCCGGTCCCGATCGTTCAGTGTGTGTATGCTTGTGTATTAACTTAAAGAGTGTACGGCTTGCAGCCTTCCACCGGTAATAAACTTGTTTGTATGAATATCATTGGAATGTCCCCCACATGTTCACGTTACCCTGTTAATCTTATAGCGCTTTTGTTTGCAGTAACATGCTTTTTTCCTCTGCTTTTTCCTCTTGATTCTTGAAGTCTATGAAAAATGCTCTAATTAACTTTGCTTGTCGTCTCAATTAACCCAACAGGTAGGTGCAATTTTGTAGAAGATATATCCGCATATATGATATATGATCCTTATTTTTAGGTGTATCTAGAAGCGTATGGCAAGTTTGACTATACGGCAAGTGGACATAGCAAAATGACACTTGAAAACAAATGATGAATGGTTTGTTTTTTGTTACAAAAGTAACAAAGTAAATTTCAACTATTAAGTGCCCATATTGTAAAAAACTATATTTGACTTTCATAAGCCTGGCTTGGCTAGAATTGAGAATTCCTTGGCTTTACCAGTTATCTGAGTGAGGGATTTATGAGCTAAGTACTTGTTTTTTAGCAGGCTTTGTCGGACATCACCTCATTAAGCAACGTATTAAGCCACTTGATAAGGAGACACTTAACTTTGAATGGTAGATTGGGTAATTCTCAATCAACCTTGATCTTTTGGTTGGCATAACGTCATGGTCCATTTTGCTGGTAGATATTTCTTTTTCATAAGGTAACCCATATGGCACTGTGAGAGTAGTCTCACCGCAAGAGTTACGCATATGCATATACCCATATACGTGTGAAAATAGAGGATTTAGGGTTGGGGTTGGTGGCAGGTGCGTTCAAGTGGGTCAAGGTCAATGGTTCCATAACCAGTCTGTTCTCACAGCTTTCCTCTCGAGACTAGTGTAGGCTGGCTCTCAAGTCGTCTCAACTTGTATAGATCAGCTACATGTAATTAAATTGTTAGACAACCATGCAAATATGAATATGCTGGCCATACGTATTGTCTGAAACTTTATGTTTTCCATATAACACTGTATCTCTTTGGCATGGAGATGATCGATTCCCTGTACGGGATGGCCACGAGTGATAAAGATCATATACATGATATATCCTTGCATATCTGTTGTTCGAGATGGAATGAATCTCTGCATCGTACATCTTCTGTAATACCAACATAAAAAGAAGATCAAGCTAGTATGATTTTGTGCGGCAATCCATAACCTTTTTCCTCATTGCTTTCTCATCTAGATGAGATTTTTCCGGGTTTGCACCTGCATGCACTTTCCTATTTTCTCATGATTCCTTTAAAAGTGGAAAAGTGCACATTCAATTTGCATTGTCGGTGTGTCGAATTACTGGACAGGTAGCTGCGATATGAGATATCCAGAGTCCCTTTGCCTGCAGTTTCAGACTCCAAAAGCCATTTTTTCAATGCGATCACACACCACTACGCATATCTGTTCCTCCGATCACCGCCAGATCAGCTGACGTACCCATCGTGACATCTTCTTGCTGATGAGATGTCCAGAGTAGTGCTTCGATTGGTGAAGATGCTGTTGCCTTTGAGGATGCAGTGCAAGATTATTTGCTCAACAATTCTCCCTCCGAGGAACCAAAAATTTGCCAGATTACAGTACGAAATGCGCAACACGCCTGCATGCGCTTTACCCAAAGGATCGATTCCACCCAAGTTGCCGCCCCGGCAGCGACGAAGTTCACTACTACCATCAGCTAGTGGCACCAGGGTTGGTAGCGTAGCCAAGTCCAAGTCGCTGGCATCTCTGATCGATATCCCTTACAGACGCGGCAACCATCCATCCGTGACCGGATCGGCAACCTGCCGAACGCCCGAACGTCGTCGATCGCATCAAGCGACTGACCGCCTGCGCGTGATGACCAATTGTTTGATTGACTTGACCTACATGCATGGCCATGAGCAGCTTGATTTTATCTGAAACCCAAGAACTAACACGTTCTCTGAGATCTGTATCAAAGAGCCAAGAGGACGCTCCCTATATAAACGAAGGCCATCAGTTGCCAATGGCATCGTCCAGAACCAAATCCAAACGAGAAAACCAGACAGGTGTCTAACCAGCAGGTGTCTTCCTTAGGCTCGCTCGTATGGGTAGCAAGAAGGAGATGTTCAGTTGGGGCAAGAGCAAGAGCCCTGCTCCGGCCGAGGGCGCCGGCGCTGCCAGCAGGGCGGCCGGGGAGGTGGCGGTGCAGAAGGTGGAGAAAATCGATCAGGTCCTGAGCCTGGTCCCCAGGCCCAGGCCCCCGGTCTTCGGCGGCGTCTGTACTCTATGGGATGGTGGTCGTGCCGCCAAAGGAGATGACATTGACAGGCAGGCACAGGAGTTCATTAACAGGCAGAGGAGCATGTGGTGATCCCTCCGCCAGAAGACCAGCGGGCCTTCGTCGTCCATCGATGAGAGTAGCATCATATATGTTCGTGTATGGATATAATGCATGCATAATGTTAGAGTTAAACTCAGTTATTTATGAATTATGATCACCTTGTATATATACGTACTTTGAAGAAACTATGTGTACACTACTAGGTAAAGGCGAACGCCTTTAGTACCGGTTAGGGACCCTCTAATATGCTATAGGGCCTTTAGTACCGGGTGAGGGCTCCACCCGGTACTAAAGGGGGACCTCTAGTACCGGGTGGAAACCCCACTAGGTACTAAATGGGGTCACGGAGAACACCTCGGGGACTATCCGTTAGGCCCGGTACTAATGCTCACATTAGTGCCAGGTCCAATTCCAACTGGTACTGATGTCGTGGACGAAAGGTCCATTCCTTAGTAGTGGTATAAATTAGCAAAGTTTGTGTACAATGAGCATGAGAATTGCGTGACCACATACCTAACTTTATGTTGCGTCCCAAATTACTATTCGTTTTAGCTTTTCTTGATACATAGCTTTTGACATGCACCTAAATATATTATGTATTTAGAAAAGCCAGTTATTTGGGACCGCACACGTGTTTACGTAAACCTATAACTAGCGAAGTGCAAGCGTGCAATTGCGAGGCTAGTACGCTATTCAAACCTAACACAGCTTATCCTGCACCCTTCCCACACCCATTTTGATAACTTTGTACGCGAATCCTGTTCGTCTCAAATGGATGCCTTCATCAATATTTCTTTGTAGCTGGAAGTAGTCATTCCATCTAGGGATGAAAACGATCGGGAACGGTCGGGAAAATCCCCTAGCCACTCCCGCAACTGAATTTTTTTATCAGGAACAGGAAAGCCGGACAGAAAAACGAAATTGACCACTGCCCGGAATTTCTTTCTGAGGCTCGCCTACGGGACATTTCAACCGGAACATATCGATTACGATCGGAAATCGGTAACTCAAATCGGGAACATCGACACATGTTACCACTTCAAACATTTAGCTCAACGCAATAGCTACAACCATACATAATTGATATGCAAACAATACACAAATAAGCAAATAAATTTTACATGCATATCAGCGAATGCACATGCATACCGAGAACAAGAAATTGAGAACGGCGGAATCAGACACACACACATGCGACATGCACATGACACTACATCACACACGCACAGGCACAGGCACGGGCACAGATCCAGCCGCGCAGGTGCCTCCCTTCTCCCTGCTACGCGCCTTTCCGAGACGCCGGGATCCCGAGAGCTGAGACGGCGCCCGTGGCGGAGTGGACGGAAGCACGGAGCGGCCTGTGGCGGAGTGCCGAAGACTGGAGACGATGGTGCCTGGGTGGCGGCGGCGGGCCTGATTGGTTTGCTGAACCAGCCTAGCCTGGCTCGTATCAGCAAACCAGGCTCCGGTCGGCCAGGTTCTGTTGGTACATCCGCAGCTGATTGGTTGTTCGTTCACAGGTAGCCTGGCTCTGTAGGGAAAATGGTTGGTTCATTGGTTGGCCTGTTCGCCTGTTCAGCTTACTATCTCGCACCGCTGCTCTCTCATTCCGCACAGGAAGTGTGCTCGCGCGAGCCAGGCTCGGGGGAAACGAGGAATTTCCTCGTACGCGCGGAGCCTGGCCTGTTTTGCACCGTCAGAGCTAGGTCCAGTCAAGGGTGCGACTGGTTCCCTGCAGGTCGGATGCGAGCTCTCCGTGTGCGACCTCCATACGATTGGTTGCATGCGCTGCTTGCTAGGCCTGGCTCGTGGGATGCAAAAAAACGTCTGGAGCCTGGCTCCCGCGATGCGACCAAATCCTTCGTATCTCCAGAGCCAGGCTCCTGGGATGCAGCGGCGGATGCATGGATGCAGCGCGGAGGCAAAAAAATGCAGCGGAGCAGACAACCAATCAACTTCCCACGCGAGCCAGGCTGCATGCAAACATCAACCAATCAAAAGGGGGTTGCATCTGGCGAGCCTGGCCGACGGGAGCCTAGATGGGTGGTGCGAGCCAGGCTCGGCGGAGAAGGAAACCAATCGTACCCCAAGTGATTCAGCCAACCTATCAAATGCTGGTCGCATCGGGAGGGCCTGGCTGACGGAAAAACAGCCAACCAATCAGCCTCGGAATGGAGAGAAGGCAAGCTAGGTTAGGACAGGAGGCCAGTGGGGGCTGGTTTTGTTTGAGGCGGCTGCCGGCAGGTGTGGGACGCTGGCCAACGGGCCAGGCCGTCAGGCACGCGCGTGGGACGCCAGCCGTGGGCTTGGGCTGAATGCAGATGTGGGCTGAATGCAGAGGTTTTGGTGCAAACAATACGGGAATACATACGGGAATTTTACTGATCAAAGAACCACCAATACGGTCAAGAAACACCGCTCCCATTCTTGTTCCTGCCGGTTTTTTCTGATTTTTTCCTGTTCCCTGTTTTTCATGTTAATACGATATACAGTCGGTTTATATAGGATACGGTGCCGGTCGGGACGCGATTTTCCCGTCCCGCTTCCATCCTAGTTCCATCATCACTTATTTTGGTTGCCGCCACAACCTCCAGCTTTGGGATCCAAGCTTAGGACTAAACCAACAATGACTAATCTGCTAGTTTATAAGAATCAACCTCATCATTGTGCGCTTACATGAAAGATAGAAAATGTAAAAAAAGATAGTATACTATCCTAGTAGGAAAAAAACAGACCACACCACCGGTTGAACCAGGAACTGGTGACCTTATTGGTCCGGTCCGATTAAAAGATCGGCCACAGAAAAAAATCCTTCCCATATGCATAGAAGCAAAACTGGCGGCAAATGAACCATGTGTGAAATAATTTTCTCCGCTTCCACGGAGGCTTTCGGGAAGTTATAGATCAGCATCGATGCACAGACATGCTTCGCAAGTTGTGTTCTTGTTTTCAGCACCAGCACCTGTAATGGTATGCATTGGTGCTTGAACCTTCTTGTTCATACTTCAAGCATCAACTACAAGAATGCAGGCCATCGCGCCCTGGTCGTCTATTTGGGGAGGAGGAGGAGGAGGAGGTACTACCACTTGTTCGAGTACGCAACAGTTCGACTCGGCTCACTTAAATTTATGACCAACCAAGGCTTTAGGCGTAAGACTAGTTTTAAATACTGTATTTTCAAAGAATCTTCGAAGGATAGAATACCTAACACCACCCAACGTGCGTGAAGGCTGGCCACTAATATGCATAGGACATGGTGTCATCCGTGAAGCTATTAAAAAAATTTATGAATTTAGAAATATTAAAACGACCTATATTTTAGAAAAAAGAATAAATATATTTTTCCACCGTATGTGCTCGCAAACCAGAGGTTGGCCGAGCAGAAGATTTCCTGCGCCCTTGGCTTCGATCGACCACACACGACGGGTGTATGAATACATGCTTGCTCTGCCTGGTGGTGCACTGATCTCTCTTCAATTCATGGTGTCGGGCCACTTATTGCAAGTGCTGCCGCCGGTCAAGGGGCTCGAGTGGCGACTTGCCACAAGTATCCAATGGCCGGCGGCCTTGCAAACCTCTCACCGGATTAGTGTGGCTGTGGCATGGCATCATTAGCGCTTCTCCTAGACGTGGCATCATTATTAGTCAGTTGCGTGCGCGGAGCTACTGTAGCTAGATATGCCCTGCACAGTCATTCTTAATGAAGACCGACCTGGCTGGCTAGGTGCGTAGTACGGGAGCAGTATAATTTAACTTCGTTGCCATTGTTTGTTGTCTTGTACAAATGCATGGTATAGTTCTTCTAAAAAATAAATACACACGCTCAGACGTAAACACATACTCTCTTCGTTCCAAATTGTAGGTCGTTTTAGTTTTCTAGATTTATAGATATTTATATGCAAAAAAATATAGTTTATGTCTAAATACATAAATATCTATGAATTTAGAAAAATAAAATGACCTACAATTTGAAATATATAGATTATATAGTCATACGTGACTTGTGTTCTCAAGGGCCTCGCCTACCACTAAATAATAAAGTAGTCAAAGTTATGATCAACCATGCTGAGTTTGCGACTCGAGCTCAAGCAAACAGCTCAATTCATGCACAGTATAGGATTAGGGCTGCCATCAACATCATCCATTCATTTCCTTCGCATTTAATTTGATTTATTTCACCAGAGCTTAATATATAGTTTAACTTTCTTTCTTGGTCTTTTATTACATCTCAAAAACAAAGTTACAATCACGAGCGATAATGTGAGGAATTCGAGTAAAATAGATCGAGTGTGTGCTTACGTGTGTAGGTTCGCACGCATGTATCGTCTTTGTAATTGAGAAAAATGTGAGAGGGAAATTGGTATCTGCCCCTTATTTTTGTGGGAACATATTAGCAAAATTGTAACAATTGTAGAAACCACCAGGTTTAGATAGTAAACAATAATATAAGGGTTTGTCTATCTGTCTGTCGACACATTTTGTCTGTCTAAATCTGTCAGATTTTTTGTCCAATCAGATGTAGACACATCGTCAACAAAAAACTAAAAGATTTTCAAAGAAAAATCTGAGAAACTTATAACAGGGATAATGAGTGTTAATGGGTCCAATAAAGTACCCAAAACCCGCTTATCACAACCAGATCAACATTTTCAACCTGTCGCTGGGAGAAATGTCAAAAGACATTTATAAAGCCAAATAAAGTTAACGAGTGAAATAAAACCAGACAACGTATTACAAAGGCAAAAGATAAATTACAAATTACAAATTACAAAGGAAAATAACATAGGGAACAGGAAAAATAGGTGATAACAAGAATAATCACATTCTTGTTGATATTTAGAGCTTACAAATACACAACCTAAACTACTGCATGCAACACTCAAACTAACTGAATTTGATAGTGACAGCTTTGATATAGAAAACTCCAAGCCATAGCAAAATCTAGGACTCACACAACAACTGGGTTGGAGGCGGGTGCCGCGGGGGTTAGAGGCGCGACTGCAGGTGCGCGCGCCGTCGGTCTCTCTACTAGTCCTCCTCCCCTCCATCGTCGATTACTAACGCATGGTGAGGAGGGGAAGAAAAAGAGTGTGGTGGCTCCTGAGATTCTGAGGTGGCAAGGGCAAGGGGAAACGAGCAGATTTAGTGGGGAGAGGGTGCGGTTTTCAAAAAAATCGCCAGGCTAACAGGTTTCGGGCTGGACGTTTTGCAACTGTTAGCAGTATGAACCTGCAACGTCGAGAAAACTAAGGGGCTGTTTGGATACGAGGTGCTAAACTTTAACAGTGTCACATCGAATGTTCGGATGCTAATTAGAAGAACTAAACATGAGCTAATTATAAAATTAATTGCAGAACCCTGTGCTAATTCGCGAGACGAATCTATTAAGTCTAATTAATCCACCATTAGCAAATGGTTACTGTAGCACCACATTGTCAAATCATGGACTAATTAGGCTTAATAGATTCGTCTCACGAATTACACTCCAACTGTGCAATTAGTTTTGTAATATTCTATATTTAATACTTCTAATTAGCATCCAAACATCCGATGTGACGGGTGTTAAACTTTAACATGTTGGAGCCAAACAGGCCCTAAGATATAATGAGCACATATCTCAAAGCATGCATCTAACGGACCAAAATTCGATAGATTTTTTGTAGAAAATCTGTTGATAGACATTTAGCAAAAATCATAATATAAATACAAACCGCATTTTCAATTAACTATGTTATTATTGCTATTTTGCAAAAAAATAGATTATTACTTGTAAGTTAATTCTGATTTATTAAGAATCCAATCTCATTATCAGAATCTACAAAGAAATAGTTAATTAAACATGTCGATCACCCACCCCAATTAAATATCACGTCCAGTAACTACCATGTATCATATTCAAGACAATCCACTTCTAGTTGAAGAAGAAGATGGGGAATATATATAATCCAATGACTTTCTTAACCTCATGGAACCCAAAAGGCCAAAACCCCTATTTTGCACCACTAGTGACTTTCTTGATAGAACATGTGTCTAGTCTCTAGTATCGTACTCACCTGAACTCTAACGCATCCAAAGTTCTAAGTATGTAATTGTTATTATGTCCACTCCCAATTTTTCATAGAAAATAAAATCTTGTTCTTTGTAGAACACAGAAAGAAAACTCTTGGAAAATATATATTTCTCGGCTTCAATTATTATAAAACCCCTATTTTGTGCCACTAGTGACTTTCTTGATAGAACATGTGTCTAGTCTCTAGTATCGTACTCATCTGCGCAATTGCTCCCCAGAGATTGCTCTCTGTCGTCCCTCATTCCTCGTATCCACTAAACATAAAGGGCGTGCAGCTTGCAATGCACCACCACAGGGAGCCACTTCCTCTGCCACCAATTCTCATGAATCTTCTCTTCCTTCCTCCCAGGGGCACAGGCCTACTTGTATTCAAGGGTATTCAACTGAGGGGGTGTTTGGAAAGGAGTGCTAAACTTTAGCACCCCACTTTTTAAGCACATTTTAGCACTTGACTCCCAAACAGGAGTGCTAAAAAGGGTGTGCTAAAGTTTAGCACCCCCATTTTTTTTTAGCATACCTAAGGGGTGCTAAAAAGTGCTAATGGGTGCTAAAAGTGGTCCCAAACCTATTTTTTCCCCTGGTGCCCTCCCCCCCTCTCTCTCCTCCCCGCCACCTGCCTCTTCCGCCTGCCCCGCTGCCTCCGCCGGCCGTGCCTCCGCCGCTCGCCCCCGCCTCCTCCGCCGGCGTGCCACGCCGCCTCCGCCGGCCCCACCTCCTCCGCCCGGCCCGCCGCCACCACCTCACGGGCAGCCGCCAGCCTCTTCTCCCTCCCGCACCGCGTGTCCCCCGCTGTCCTCCGCCTGCCACGCCACCTCCATCGGCCCTGCTGCCTCTGTTGGTGCCGCTGCCTCCGCCGGCCACGCCTTCGCAGTCGCTCCTCCCGCCGGCGCGCGCGGCGGATCTGGACCTCCCCAAGCGGCGCGGTCGGGTCGGTCGAGGAGGCAGAGAGGACGGCGGTCGCCGGATCTGGACCCTACCGCCGTGCCTTCCCCTCTAGCCGCGGCTTCATCTCCTTCCCAAGCCGCCGCGCCTCCCTCCGCCACCGGTCCAGACGTTCGTGCCTCCCTCCACGAACAGCTCCGTCAGCGCCGCCGCGTTGTGGGCCTCGCCACCATGGGGAAGGAGCAGATGCCTCCACCGCGGGGCGAGGTGGCCTGGGCAGAGCAGGGGCCGTAGCTAATCGTGAGCGAGGATGCCGGGGTGGAGCAGGGCTGCCGCGTCGACAGGGGCTACCGCAGCGGGGGTCGGGACGGGGACGGGAGGCGGGGATCGTGCGGGGGCGCCGAGGCTAATGGCATCAGCGGCGCCTGGCCGTGCGGGTGCGCCGGGGCCGGCGGCATCGGCGGCGCTTGGCTGTGCGGGAGCGGCGGTAGAGGGAGTGGGAGAGGAGATGCGCGAGGTGGGTTGAAGGAGGGGAGCTCGAAGAGGAGGAGGAAGAGGGGTAGTGCGCCAGCCATAAATGAGGGGTACTATTGTCATTTGCCACCAAATGTGCTAAAGTTTAGCATACTATCCAAACAGCTCAAGGTGCTAAACTTTAGCTCTCCATTTGAGGGTGCTAAACTTTAGCACTGTGCTAAAGTTTAGCACAAGGTTTCCAAACAGGGCCTGAATACCCATTATTTTTAGCAAAAAATTTTGTATATGTAGTGTATAACACTTGTATATATTCAAAAAATAGAAAATGGCATCACTAAACAGGGCTTCCAATCTGTCCCTACCTCCGTCAGCCAAAAAAACGATCTAGCCCACTTCCCCCTCCATCCCGAAGGCTCAGAGACAGCTCAAACTTGGATCGGAGGAGTCGTCCTTCCACATTGCACCTGCAGCAGACTGCCGAGTTTCGACTCCCTCTCGTTCTCGGCTCCCGTTCAAACGCTCATCCCCGAAGTCCCGAACCCTAGATGACCGGCCCCTGGCCGCGCAGCAACAGTGGAGGCGCAAAAAGTTTGGGACTTGGGAGCAGGCAGAGTGCTGAGCGGTTCGTCAGGCCTTGTGCGCACAGGCCGGCAGGATGCAGAGGTGGCGCATAGGCCGAGCGCAGGGCAAATAGTGGCCAGCGGCGGGCTCCCCGGCTCTAATCTCCTTCCCAACTTCCTGCTCGCTCCCCGCTCCACCACTATTCCCTCCTTGTTCTGCGCACAAGCACAGCGGCAGCCCCACAGCAAGAGCTAGTCAACAAATGACTAACTTAGGTGAGCAAATTGTTATTGATTAGGGAATTTGTAATTGCAATTTTGAATACTTGTTAATTTGTGGCAATTTGAGAGCGATGTGGTGAGTAGAATGTTTCTGAAACTTAAGTGATTTTAATTTTTAGGTCTAAAGCATGAAGATGAAGAAGGGTAGTAGTGCTACTACTGATTTGATGTCTTTATTGCAAAAGAAGAAACAACCTGAGCCATTTCAATTTTGAATAACCATTGTCAAAATCCTGGGCCCGCCCCTGCTCCCTCCCACATAATGCTCGCAATCATTACCATTGGTTGCCTCATGCGCATGATATAAAAAAGAACCATTTCACCTCCACTATAAAAGCCCCTCGTTTCACCTCTTTCGATCTCCCTCTCACCATTGCTTGCATGCAACAGTGCACCACCACACTCCATTTGCTTCCGCAACAGTGTGCAGTGTGTGTTCGCCACGTGTTCAGCTACCGATCAATGGCTTCTTCCGGGTTCGAGGGTTTCGAGAAGCGTCTCGAGCTCGTGTTCTCACTGCCGAGCTGTGGCGACGGCGCGCGGGCGCAGCACGGGCTCCGGCTGCTGCCGGTGGGCGCGCTCCGGGAGGCGCTGGATACCGTGCAGTGCGCCGTGGTGTCGGCTGCGGGGAACGCGGCGTTCGACGCGTACGTGCTGTCGGAGTCGAGCCTGTTCGTGTACCCGTCCCGCGCCATCCTCAAGACGTGCGGCACCACCCGGCTGCTGCGCGCCGTGCCGATCCTGCTCCGCGCCGCCGCCGGCGAGCTCGGGCTCGCGCTCCGGTCGTGCCGGTACTCGCGCGGCTCGTACCTCTTCCCCGAGGCGCAGCCGTTCCCGCACGCCGACTTCGCCGACGAGATCCGGTTCCTCGACGGCGCCGTCCTGAGCGCCCTCCGCTTCCGCCGCTCCAGCGTGATGCCGCCGTCGCAGAGGCACAGTCAGCAGCAGCACAAGTGGCACGTGTACGCGGCGTCGACCTCCGACGACGACCAGCACGTCGACGGCGCGACGCATTTCACCGTGGAGGTGTGCATGACGGAGCTGGACCGCACGCTAGCCAGGCAGTTCTACCTGACGACTACCCCCGGCGACGGCCGCCGGACCAGCCACGCCATCGGCGACGCGATGACGGCGGCGTCGGGGCTCGGCGACGTGAACCCGCGCTCGCTCGCCTTCGGGTACGCGTTCGCGCCGTGCGGGTACTCGATGAACGCGCTGGACGGCGCGCGCTACGCCACCGTGCACGTGACCCCCGAGGACGGGCACAGCTACGCCAGCTACGAGTGCGGCGGCGCTGAGGCCGGATGCGCGCTCGCGTCCGTCGGCAAGGCCATCGCCGTGTTCCGCCCGGCCACTGTCTCTGTCTCAGTCTGCTACGATGGCGCCGGTACGGAAGCCATTAACACCGCGTCGATATGGTCGGCGGTCGCGGACGCCGTGGAGCCCATGGGCCTCGCCTGCCGGAGCCGGGCGGCCGAGGCCTTCCCGGGCGCGACGACGGTGACGTACCAAACGTTCACGCGTACTCCGGCTTCACTCGACATGATCAATCACAGCTAGCATAATGCATGGACGTTCTCGTTAGTCGTCTGGACCGGATCCATGGCTTGCTTTTGCCATGAGGATGCTGGGATTGGGGGCAGCAGGGGAGGTGACCATGGGTTTTTGCCTGGAGAGGGGGCAGGCACTAGGGTTTGTGATAAGTCCCTCCATTGATCCATCCTCGTATACTATGATAATCCTATTTTCCGATATTTCCTTGGGCTTTGTGGGGGTTTAACCGTGATGATGGCGATGCATTGGCATTGCATTGCTGCATGGTGGACTTACTGGTGGAGGATCTGGGGACGCAATGTGGCACGAGCACTATAGGCGGCGATCGAGCAGTATGGCAAGCCGGGGAGCATGCGAAAATGCGATGTCGCGTGCAGCTAGCGGGAGTGGAGGTGGAGTGGGAGATGGATCACGCGCGTGCCGTGGCAAATGGCAACGCCGGCATGCGCTGCATTACATGGTCGGAGGGGATTGGATTGGAGATGGAGGAGGGAGGAATGATACCGAATACGGGTTGCGTTGGTTTGTTTCGAGTTGGTGCAGGCATACCGGCCGGGTTGGTGGAGTGGCAGGCCAGTTTCTGCAGTGGAGACGATGGATTGGCCGCCGCCGGCTTTTCGGGGGATTTGGGCTGCCGTTTCGATCATTCGATCTGCCGATGGGTCGTGTAAAGGGTGAAAAGGGAAGGGTGTGCCCTGTTGCTTTTGCTCGAGAACTGTTGTGCGTGCTAAATGGGTTCGCGTTAGGGGGTGGGGGGAAACTGGAGAGGCCCGTGGGTTGCCAAGTTGGAAACTGCTTTTCGTGCTATTGCTCAATTTCATGGAGTTACACTAGTAAGTTGAACACTAGGAACAGAACGAAACAAGTTACATTGTACTAGTATAAGTTGAACACATTTTCCTAGTAACTAGTAAGTTGAACAAGGGTTTGTTTGGATTGAGCGCGAAAAGGCCCCCGGTCCGGTCACTCACCAGCTGGCGGCCTTCCAGCAACGAGGCCCAAAAAGGCCCACCGTGCGCGTTCCCCTCCAAATCTGCTGCCGAGCCGGTGCCGGTGGTTTGGTTTTGCTACAAGTAGCACGTCCCGTCTGGTGTTGCTTCCGCCGCCGGCCGTCTGCGTCAGACGCCCGGTGCGGCGGACGCGGATTACGAGGCTTCAAATCCCTCGGAAGTCAGGTCACACTCACACGGGCGCTGGCTAGATTCGCACAGCACGATGTCCTCCTCGAGCAAGCCATCCTACGCCGCTACGCGCACGCAATACCCAACGGAATAGTCAATCACCGGCACCGAACCGAATCGTCATGTGCACAGCAGCCACAAGCCCAGAACCACAGGGATGTCAGGGTTCGTGGCTCGATCGAGTATTCTACGCACCGGCTCCGGCATTCGGGGATCATGCCGGGCGCGTGACCAAGGTTGCTGTCAAAACGGTTGCTGGTCCTCCACGCTCGTGCCACCTGAATCTTCTCGCAACGGCCGGTGTCGATCGAGTTCAAGTTACTACTAGATGTGAGTCCGTCATGGATTTATCAGGATTTGGTCTCATTGTTTTTCTTCCCTCTTGGTTGCTAAGTTTTAGTAGTTGACTTTCTCTCATCAACCGTATTATATCTTATCTTGATTCTTGAGGCAAAAAAAAAAGAAGGTTGTTCATAATACTCTAGTGGCACGTCACAAGAGCACACAACCGTGTAAACACTTTGTTATTGCGATTTAACGATATAGGCCATACCTAGTACTACACAAACCGCAAATTCGTTGGACCAACGAGAGATGGCGAAAGACGCACAGGAAAAGACCACAAGGAAGAGCAAACACAGGACACAAGAAGCCACTCATCGAGAGCAAAAACAGGACAGGAGCAAATCTTGGAACCTAGCACCGCCACCCTGTAGCACACTGCACGAGATTGTTGAGAAACCTAGTTCAATCCAATGTCTGGTCACTAGACTAGAAAACATCGTGGACGAACGTGTCGCCCCCATGCCAGCTGTGAGGAAAGAATCTCTGCTTTTGCATCTGGACAAGTGTCTGTTGCTGACAAGCATGTGGAAAAAAATAATAAACATGGTAGCAAGTGTCTATACCAGTACTGTCCATTGACAGTAATAACCAATAATTCAAATGTGGATGCTACCAAACAAGATGCAGAGATGAGAGATGTATAGTATCCCTACATGCTTTCTTTTCAGAAAGGAACTTGTGGAAACTGATAATGTGCCCGGCATGAAAGGACCTTGATTAACTAAAGAAACTTGCAATAAAAGGAGCCAACTTTAGTTGAACACAGCCAACCATTGTACCATTGTGTGTGAGTTTGTCAGTTTTCCCACTAGGAACATTAGGAAAAGTTAGAGATAAGACCTCTAGATATGTCTTTCTCAAATCTTTAGACTTGTTTCCCCTGAATTTCTCCCCACTCATGTTCCAATCTCTAGCTACTATTAACAGATTACAAATCGGGGAAAGAAAAGGAGAGCAATCAGGAATGGCTCGCTAGGCCACCACTCCATAGAAAATTCTAGAAAGCATAATCGAATTGAAAGAATTTCAGTGAACCAGAGACAGAGCAGAGTCTGATTACTCCAGGTGCTTGATCTTGCCATTCTCCTTCTCCTCTTCCTCATCCTCCGACGAGCTCTCAGAGTCCTTGGGGTCCTCGAAGAAGGAGTCGATGAAGGAGGAGCATTCCTCGGCCCAGCTGCGGCGGTTGGCGGAGGCGCGCCACTGCTGGTCGGCGATCATCTCCGGCGACATGCCCCACTGCTCGAGCTCCTCCTTGGTGTGGTGGACGAGGAGGGAGTACTCCCCGCCGGGCCCCAGCTGCATGACCCTGAACTCGCAGTTGTCGAAGTTGTTGAGGCGCTCGAACTGGGCCACCGTCCACTTGAACCACTTCATGAGGAACACCCGCGAGGTGAGGCCGTGCGACACGATTACCAGGTTGGTCTCGCAGCTCGGGTCCTGATCCAGCCTCCCCATGTCGATGTCCCGCCACAGCGACTCCAAGAAGCCTGCGCATTGATTCGCGATCAGTTCACAGGGCTCAGATCGGAGAAGGGAGGAGAGATGCGATCGGATCGTACTTGCGACGCGGTCGAAGACGTCGGCGGCGGACTCGCCCTCGGGGAAGCGGAAGAAGAAGCGGCCGAAGCGCTGGCGTGTCTCCTTGACGGCGCGCATCCGCTCCTCGACCTGGAAGTTGCCGAAGTCCTGCTCCCGGACGCGGCACTCCTCACGGGCGCCGATGACGCGGTCCCGCGGGAAGGCGCGTCCGATCTCCCGCAGCGTGGCGCGGGTGCGCGCGTAGGGGGACACGTAGAAGTAGACCTTCCAGTTGCCGCCGCCGCTCGCCACCACGTCCCGGATGCCCCGGCCCGCGGCGCGCGCCTGCTCGGCGCCCAGCGCCGTGAGCGGGATGCGGTAGTCGGGGGTGGTGGTGTACGCTGACATGTCGAGGTTCCCCTGGCTCTCGCCGTGCCGGACCAGGATGATCCGCTTCGGCAGCCGGCGCGCGCACTGCGGGTGGTGCTGCCGCGTCATCTCGCAGAACCGGCACTCGCTGCTGGGCGAGTCGACACTGTCCCGGCCGGGGTGGTGGCCTTCTTCTCCTTCCTCTGCTTCTCGAGGGGTGGCGATGGGGTGGCGCGCAGCCGCGTCGTGTGACATGGGTAGCTGGCGCCGGTGCCGGGATATATAAAGAGCAGGCAGCAGGGAGGTGGTTGGGTGATGGAATGGAACGCAAGCAAACAAACTTATTTTGTGGGGTTCGGGGCAGCGCGATGATCACCAGCTGGAGCCATGGAGGAGGTTGTGAAACAGGCCGCGGGATCCGGCCTCGCTGGCAGCCTGGAAAGCAGGCTTACGCCGCAAGTCTGCAAGGAATAATTGAGGATTAGTTAACACTACCAAATTTGTGAACTCGAATCACTGCATTCCTCCAAAGAAAAAAGACTGATAAGTTGGGGGAACAAGGAATGGCACAATTAGGCTAAAATTCTCAGAGCCGAATGAACCCCCCTGGTTGATGATGGAAGTTACACAGTTCAAGTTCATGATGAAGTTTCAATTGTTATTATGGATCTAATAGTAGAAGGGAATGATGAGCTGGGCTAACATTCCCCAAATGCAATTTACTAGACAGTGCAAGTCACTGCTCTGTTACTGATCTTCTCTTCGTTGGATCTAGTAGTGATTAGTGACCCGACCAAGCAAGGTGCTCAACCCAACTGCTCACTGAAAAAGGGAGGATTGCCCCGTGCTTGCCACGTGATCAAGGGGGATGGGCCCTCATCAAACACGGTGGAAAGGTGGCCGATACGGTGCATAGCGTATCCCGGTTTCCTTTGTTCCCGCGTCAAGCAGTCGGTGCATGTGCGCATCACACATGGGGCCACGGGAACCGCCATGAGAAGCAGCCCAGCAACAGCAGCCCATGCGCGGTGCGCGCCTCTCTGCCCAAGTCGGCGGTGGGTTGAGTGAGCCGTTCGCAGATCGCAGCCAAGGCAACAAAAGCCGTGTGCGCTGACACGGCATCCACGCAACAACACGGTCCGAACGCTTCAATCGATGGTCTTAATATCTTATGCGTACGGCCGTATATGTGCAACCTGAATAGCCGTACAGAAAGGTCTCACGTAGGGGCTGAGGAATGATTTATAGTAATCGGAGTCGTGATTTGAATCTATTGTGCATCATGTATGTACAGACAGAGATAGGCTTCAGGCAGGGGCTGATAGTCACGTTCCACCCAACAATGAGCCCTACTGATGGTGACACTAACACGGCATGCAGATATCTTCCTCTAAATGCAATAAAATGGCACAATTTCGTGCCATTCGTTAAAAGAATGACTTTCAGATATGCCACGAGAATTCATGCAAGCAGGTCTAACAAACCTATTGAGGCCCAATCCAAACAGCAGAGTTTAGCGAACCATAAGTGAATGGGAGTATCACTCCTCCCTTCGAAATAATCCCCAACCATGAATTCGAGTAGATTGAGTGATTAGCAGACTGATTTAACAGGTTACTCATTTTTCAGGTAATTGAAAATTTGCAAATCTTCAAGGGAAAAAGTTGTGACAAACAATGTTTATCTATCTCATGCCCATGAAGAACACATTCCCCTACAGTAATGCTATGCTCCAATGGAGTGTTCATGTAAAAGATAATAAATTTTTGTAATCTAAAAAGAATAACTTTCTGTTTAGTGGTTTCAAAAGTTATTTGGAACTTAACTCTTTTGCTAACAACCACGCAATCAAGCTCGCTTTATGAAAAGGAAGAACCATAGAGTGAAGCAATGTATATGCAGGATGCGAACAAAACATGAAAGGGCCATATGATGAAGTCCAGCTCAAAACTACTCGGAATAGCTTTGAAGCTTTGTCTTTCGGAGACAGGTTTGGTACCACACAGAAGCAACGTGTATCATGCAAATGCATGTCTTGGACAAGCAAGTCCAATCTGAAGATTAGGTAGATCTGGTCTTCCAAGGACCATTAGATCCACTCAAAATCCAAATCCAAAACTAACTTCTGCCAACACTAGAATCAGCCACAAAACCATCAACCAGTAGGATGTATGGGATTCAATCCATGCCAGAAAACTACTAGCTACGCCTGTTGTTTCCTGATTTTTAGGAATTCAAACCCATGACCTCAATGAAAAACTTCACAGTGTAAACAAAACCTAAGGCGCCAGGTCCAGCCATGCAGCACAATATCTTGTCTCCACCACATGCCCCCCAAGGGTAAGCAAGCTTCTGGGAACAAATCTTCTCCCCTAAGGAAGAACATCTCATGTGGGCATAAGGTGCTCTAGTGCACGTAAGTGGATAAGATAATGGGTCCAGCTTGGATTGCAGTGCAGTCTCAGTTCACTTTTCATCCCAAAACTTTGGCCACTATATCTCCCCAACAATCCGTAGAAGCAAGGCTGGGTTTAGTGTTGTTTAACTCTCCAGAAAAACCGGTTATCAAATTAACATACCCCAAGTGGAGTATGCTTTCTGTAAATTTGATTTGTTGCGATCTGCCTATTAACTGACCGGACAGGTGAAGAAAGTGACTGAACCAACATGCTCTCAGCAGCCAACTCCTAAGAATTTGATAGCGATTGAAGACAACATTTGAATTGGTCAGAAGGGCAAGAGCGATGAAGCATAAGCTCCACCCAAGTGGCAGTATACTAGTAAAGAGCGCCAAAATTCAGATCATTTGTAACATTTTTAATGCTAATGGACAACTGTGAGTGCTTGACCAAACGGCGGTAACCATGGAAACTATGAACAAAAACAATTTTCTGAGTTCATGTAAGCAGGGGCGGACCTAGGCAGCATTTTGAGTGGGGCACACCTTAAGAACAACTCAAATTTGAAGGTTTGTATATGGTGAAAGTTTGCTAATTGTCTTAGAGTCAAAATTTGAATGAGGGCCTGTGCCCTCACTCACATTAACGTAGGTCCACCCCTGCATGTAAGCACTTTGTCTGACTAATTGTGCACTCAAATACACCATCTTACTAATTAGAACAAATGGTAGGTAAAGAAAAAAAAATCTGATTGGTTGTGTATTCAAATACTGCATCTAATTACTACTGATGGAGTGATGGGTAGGAAAAGGAAAGAAGACATAGACTAGGATAAAAGTCCAAAGTACACCATTTTCTGTTGTTTTTTCCCTCTTGTAGCCCAAGATTATTAATAAGTCAAGTAATATAAAATACCTACCACGTCACCACCTCTTGCCTACTGCAGATGTTATGTGCAGAACTTTTCTGTCAACTTCAAAAGAATTTTAAGTTAATAATTCATATTCCCATAAAACATGTGTATTCATCAGAGAGTACTATATGCAGCAAAACCATAGTGTAGTTTCATTAAATCCCATGTGCTGGGATACTCCCTAGTCCATAGCCTAAAATCTCCCCAAGGCATTTCTTGAGTCCTACTCCACACCCAGTTCTTCCTGACAACAACATTCCTAGTTAGAAATTCCCAGCAACCATTTCTTTTATGCAACAAAGGTTCTAGAATTTTGTTTTTAGAGTGTCACACAGTTAATAGCTACCATTAACATTTCTGACTCCACTAACATAGTTCTCCTGCGCGTTTGACTCCACTAACATAGTTCTCCTGCGTGTTCGACTCCACTTACATCATAACCTAGATTTTATTTTTCAACATAAATAGTAGGACCATATTGATACATTGTATGACATCTATCCTTCATTACAAATGGATAACTGCTCATAGAACAAAATAGTGAATTGTAGCTCTTTTATATAAGTTGAACTGAAAATTTTCACTATAACTTTAGTTATATAACTCAAGTATCGCTCTTCAACTTCAAGATAATACTAATCTTCTATTTCTAGCTATAAGGATTTGTTAAGACAGGACTATCTGGTTATAATTTGGAACTTCTGAGTACACATACAACTGTTTGGGTGTCAGATATTTAAAAATGGCACTTAAAGTTTTAATTTTGAATGCCAAACCTATAAAATAAAAAGGAAAACATATATTCTGTTTAAGCCACTTTCATGCACTTTATAGTTGTCAACTTGAAGGCTCAGATTTAGCTTCTGCATAATAAATCTTGCAGGAAGGTGCTTAGCGTGCAATGGATAAAATACATTTGTTGTAATGCACTTAGTGCCATGGCATACTGCAAGCAATACTGATAACACATGGCAAAAATAAGGCTCATGCCAGAAGCCACAGTTCTAATCATAAAAATTCAAATAAAAAACTGGAGAAATAATCAGTTATACTTTAGCGGAATGTTGGTGACGAAAGGTAGGAGTTAATGCTTACCAAGAAGTTGCCTTCTTTATTCCAAGATGGTTAATATACTCTGAAAGAAGGTTGAAAGCATAAACATGCTTTACTTCTTTAAAACCTGGAGTCCAAATGACGAAAATATCTACACCAGCAAAGCAAAGTTAATAACAAACCCTAATAGAAGTATCAACAATTCTCTCAACTCTCATTCCCACCATGCCACATTCAAACTGCAAGCTGCGTAACACACTAACACTAAATTGAAAAACCCATTTTCTGTCTTTGTGCTTGAAATTGTAGCGTTAAAGTTCCATCAGATAAATTTCTGTGGGAGCATATATATCAAATGGGTGGGCTGCTCAGAAATACATAAAAAGTTCTTTGGCTTTGCTGTGTAAATCTATCACATTCAACATGAACCACATAAGTGTGAAAAGGGTGAGAGCTTCAATTTTCATTTTTCAAATACGAGCAGAATCTTAATCTTGTTGGTCACTAAAAAAATAAACCAAGAACAAAAGGATTCTTGGAGAATTCCTTTTTATGAACTCAATAAGAATTAGTTGAATATATTTACTGGGGCGGTTTTGTGGAGTATGAACAAGCAGTAAAATTCAATAACTAATATTGTTTCCAAGGTAATCGCTCATTGTACAGATAGCTGGATGGATATGATTATACTAGAACTTCACCTCCAATGAGCCTTTGTAAATAACTATACTGAAATAACGCACACAAGGAATTCAGATTTTGAACCTTGTTTAGAGAGGTCATCTTGAATCGTGGAGGTTGCGCATTTGTTTGGGGAATTGATTTATTATCTGTCATTCGAGATACTTGTTATTTAAACATATAGGCATATAGTCACCACTTGCCACGTGGGGTGATAAATACATGCTGCTACAGAGAAGGGGAAAACACAGATTGCTGAAAGAGCCTGATCAGTTGGGCTTCACTATATGGCAAAGGACAGATCTACTCTAAACATCCTCAGGCTTCGATCTCCACTGCACGTCTTAGGATTTCACCAATTAAGCATATTGCCTATTAATCCTTCCATATTGCCTGCCATTTCCGTTCCACGCTGTTTCTCTGGCACATAATGACCCTACCTGAGGTCATAAATCGCAACCACCCCAGTAATCCAAATTCTATGAGCTTGGAGTTTGACCATACTATACAGCAAGCAACGGGAAAACCTGTAAGGCTGCAGTAATTCCCCGATCCACACCTGCAAAGCTAAGAGAAACATTTCGCAAACTCCTAAGCATACTCGCGAAACACCAATTTCTGAATGCCGGGATCCTGCCACGGCCTCCTCATTGCGCCCCCATTTCGCACCTCTACCCAGCAAAACCGAATCCGCTCCCACCACGAAAACAGCAAGCGAAACAGCATCCTCCTCCTCCGCTGAGTTCGCTCGCCCGACCCAATTCCCGACGGCGATCGATTTCCAAACCAAAACCAAACACCTCCCCCGCGGCCGCGGGCCCCGAAATCAATCCAACCCAGACAAACATGGAGGAACGGATCGAGCGCGAGGCAGCGCGAATCGGAAGCTCGCAGGAATTGCGAATGGGGAAAGTTACAGGGGAATCGCGCGCTTACCTCGTCGTCGTTGTCGCCTGTCGCGTCACGGGAGGAGCAGGTGCGAAGCAGAGGGAGACGGGTCGGTTTCTGAGGTCCAAAATGGCAGGAGGAGAGAGAGATTTTGAAATTTAGGTTATTGTTAACCCGTCCTCAAATTTCTGTGCGGTGGGGCCGGAGGAGATCTCGGCGGTCACGTGAGAGGGCGCGTGGAGATCGGTGACTTCCTCTCGCGAAGGAAACGGCGGCAAAACGGCGCGTGGAGATCTCTGGTTGGTTAGCTTGGCTGCAACTCCCACACGACACGACGACATACGGGGGGGCTGTACCTATGAGTATGACGATGCGTCGATGCACACACGGATAAGCTGGCTGTGATCACTTTCGCAGCCACTGCCCAAGCGAGGAGTAAAAATAACTAGCCGGATAGGCGCGCTTCGCTGCGCCATCCATAATTTGCTTTTTAATCTATCATAAGAAAGATTTACCACAGATATTAGTAGGTATATACTTTATGTGGATAAAAGAAAATGAAATGAAATTACTGTAAATTTTTTATCAGGGGTTATGCAATTAACATAAGATGATATTTTTTTATCACATAGGTCATAACGCAACGGTTAATATCGGTTTTTTATGTTTTTATCCAAATCAATGAGGATGTATAATGCGCACTGCTATTTTTTTCCTTTTCCTTTGAAATATTTTGAAAGTATCCAATTGGGACTTTTTTTTTTACACAGTCCAATTTGGATTCAACATAGACCATAGTTCATAACGATGTTCGCTTTGAGCTCAAAAACGCTTCCGTGGCAAACGACCTGCGGGCAAACTGGTGGGACCTACATGCTAGAGCTTACCTCTTTCAGACAGCTGCTCGCAGAGAGCCTCGTCTCTCTCGTCTCTATCTAATCGTTTCTTTCTCTTTCCAGCATTGTTTTTTCTCAGATCTCAGAGCTTTGCATGCGGTCACTGCTAAGAGGAGGTGGCTCGAGGCATCGCCCTCGGGCGCCCCCGGTGAGCTCGAGCATGACGTTGAGGGGGCCGGGGAGGCCGGGAGGGTGCAGCCTCTCTTTTCTCTTCATTTCTTCTCTGCAGCTGTGTCTCAATTCCGGTGAGCGCGGTTGCGACTTGCGAGCGTGGCTTCTGCACGGATCTAATGGCGGGCCCGGCGACGCGCGGCAACTGTCACGCAGAGGAGCAGCGGCGGAGATCACACACGCCAGCGATGCGGTGACGCGGCGGCCGCACTTGCAGCAGTAGCAAGCTCAGCGGAGCAGGCCGGCCAAGCGGGCAGCGGCGCGTGCGTGCGACCAGGCTAGCGGAGGAAGCCAGCGGGAGCGGCATGGCGCGTATTGCCAGCCGAGGTGGCCCACGGGTTGGGCGACATCTCAGGCTGGTAGAGCAGCGCGGGGAAGGCCGGCGGCATCGTGCGCTGCCGAAGGAGCGACACGACGCGGGCGCCGCGGGCTGCCAGCAGCTCATGCGACTTGTCAAGTGAGGATTCACGGTGGCATGATGCTTCTTTAAGCAAGCAAAGCCGATTTCGCTAGATGATTCTGGTTGCAACTCGCATAAGAAAAACGCAGATACCCTCCCAACCAAGGACCCACCTGCCATGGACTGCTACAGTACCTGATGGCCTCTCCGCTGGTCCAGTCCAGGAACTTCAATATAGAAGTATAGATAGAAAGAACGTTTTCTACAATGTGACTGAAACTTGGAAACAGATGATTTTTGAATTTTTTTTAAAAAAGCTCACTTAGACAGTAAACATTCAACCCTGCAAAAGTACAAATGAAGGCACAGCCATGGCAGAAGATCATCAATTTAGTTTTCTTCTAAGTGCAAATATGACTATAAGTAGAATTCATGGCACTTTGTACCAAGTATAACAAAAAGGTACACGTCCAATGCGAAGATTATTACAAAGAGCATAGGGAACTGAAGGTAGTAACCAACAAGGGCAGAGAACGCATGTAGTAGTAGCGTCACTTGAGGAGGGTGTTAACAATGGACTTGACATTCAGCTTCTTCAGGTCGGTGTAAGACTGACCGCATCCCACGAACATAACCGGAGCCCCAGAAACGTAAACCATGGAAAGCGCTGCTCCAACCTTGTCGTCGACGGTGTCAAACTTGCTAAGCAGGATACCATCAATCAACCTTGCAGCTGGAACAGGCGACAGGTCGGCCAGTTTCTGGTTGAACTGGGTCAGCTGATCGACGGCGTCGTTTCCAACCAGCGCTTCCCGACGAACAAGACCAGGTCCGGGCTGTTGAGGTTGATGAGCTTGGAGAGCGCCCTCATGAGCGGTTCGTTGTCCTGCATGCGCCCAGCAGTGTCGACAAGGACAACATCTGATTTGGTCCGGGTTGCTTCTTGGATCGCTTGCTTCGCTACGACTGCCGGATCTCTTTCATAGCCCTTCTCAAAGATCGGTATCTGGAGCCTGCGAGCATGGGTGCGTAGCTGCTCAACGGCACCAGACCTGAAGGTATCACAAGCTGCAAGGGTCACACTGAGGTCATGCTGGAGGAGCCAGTAAGCGACCTTTGCAAGATTGGTGGATTTGCCGACTCCATTCACCCCAACGAATACGATGACATACGGCCTCTCACGCTCCTTGGCAGCGTGCACGTCTCTCAGAATGTCAATGGATCGGCTTGGGGTCAGAATGCGAAGAAGAGCCTCCTCCATGGCTGCCTGGACGGTGGAAGCTATGCTTGTGAAAGATCCTACCTTCTTGCCCTCAAGGCTTGCTGCAATCGATTCGCAAAGCTTCTCTGCGATCTCCTCCGCAACGTTCTTGGTCATCAGCCTGTCTTTCAGAGCTTTGACCGCAGGCTGCAGATCAGACTTGCCAATTACACTGTTACCTGCTGCAATGCTCTGGAACACTGAGGAGAACCATCCTTTCGCTTTGGAGACATCTCCAACCTGTTCATCCTTGTCCATCTTGCTTAGTCCCTCCTTGACTGCCACATGATCAGTCACCTTGCCCCTTTCAGCTGGGTCTGAGAAATCCAGCTTCTTGTGGGAAGGCTCCTTGTCGTGGTCCTTTTGTCTTCCCTTTTTGTCGGGTTTGTTCTTCTTTGTGTCAGTGTTCTTACTATGAATGAACTTGTCTCGCAGGAATTGTAACATACTCAGATTGAAGGCCCCGCCATCTTTGGGTTCGGGTTCTCCTGAATATTCGTCCTTCCCGGAGTCACCGTCGGAGCCGTCCTGCTTCCTCCCACCAGCATTACCCCCAGAATCTCCAGGAACATTGGAATCAACGTCGTGCGACACCGATGGTGGCGGCGCCGGACGTGACTCAATAGGCGCTTGTTTAGACTTGTTCATCTCCTCGGCGCGCGCTTGGGCTTCGAGGTGGAGCTGCCGGAACACGTCGCTGAAGCCGTCGTAGTTGGTGCGCTTGGGGTGGTAGATCCGCGCGAACTCCGCGCGGACGGCGGCGAGGAGGTCGTCGACGTAGAGGAGGCGGAGCACGCGCCGGTACACCGCCACGAAGACGAGGCCGAGCCCGTTGTGGAAGGCCCACTTGAACGCTCGCTTGCCGTCCTGGGAGGCGCCGGTGCCGTCGGCGGACCGGTCCTCGAGGAGGCAGGAGCGGATGAGTGCATCGATGGGGGAGGCCTTGACGGCAGCGCCGCCGCTGCCGCTGAGCGCCCACAGGATCAGGCCGCCGCGCGTGAAGATGAGCAGCTCCTCCAGCATCTTGCCCGGCCGGCGAACCTTCGGGTCGATGCGGATCCCTTCTCGTCTCACGGAGGGCGAAAATTTGGGCGGTAGTTCGCGGCGGCGAGGCGGCGGTTATATCGGAGAGTCACCGTCTCCGATCGGATCGGACTCTCCTATCCTCCCGGCTGTCTCCAGAGTCCTAACCGAATCGGTCTCCGTTCAATGGCACGGGCTCTATGACAGGTGGGTCCATGTTCTCGGGGTATCATCGGCATTTGGTCCCACCCACACGACCGACTTTTTTATTTTTAGCCCTCTATCGAAAAGATTCTTACAAATAGATCCTTGACGGAACCAATTCCAAAAATGAATCCTTAGCTTGGTGCCATCCATACTGGCGCCAAGCTACAACGTCTCGACGCCAGCCATCCTGGCGCCAAGGTCTATGTGCAGCCGCTTACGTGGGTGCCGATGTGACGGGAGCTTAGCGCCAAGATCTACGGCGCCAAGCTTGGCGTCATGATGGATGGCGCCAAGCCCCCGCTACGTCGGCATCCACGTCAGCAGCTGCGCATGGACCTTGGCGCTAGGGTGGCTGGCGGCCGAGACGTGTATTCCGCCAGGGGTGTATTTATGAGAATCTTTCGTAAAAAGGTAAAAAAACAAAAAAAAAGTCGGCCCCACACGATCCCTGTTGTGAATGGTGCACCGTAGATCAGATCCTTTCCGGGTGTAGGCCCCACATATCAGTGAGGCGGTGCACGGGAGCTATCCCTACGGAGTCGGCGACATCAACACAGCGGCGGCGGCAACATTGACCCCGACGAATCGAGCAGGCGCGGCGAAGACGGCGGCTATGGCGGCGGCGGCGGCAGTGGAGAGCGTGGTGGTGGTCCACAACGTGGCGAAGCGGCACAACGTGGGGACGCTGGCGCGGAGCGCCACGGCGTTCGGCGTCGCGGAGGTGGTCGTCGTCGGCCGCCGCGACGTCAGCGCCTTCGGCAGCCACGGCGCCACCTCGCACCTCCGCTTCCGCCACTTCGCCTCGCTCGCCCTCGCCCGCGCGTACCTCAAGGCAAGCAAGCCCTCTCTGTTCTGAAGCAGCACCCCCCGGCCTCACTAACCCCTAAACCCTAGTCCCCTTCGTTTTGTTTTGTGAATCATGAATGACAAGTTTCTGTGCGTGCCTTTGCTGCAGGATGAGAGAGGGTGTGACATTTGCGGTGTGGAGATAACCGATGACGCGCAGCCGGTGACCGCTCACCCGTTCCGCCGGAGCACCGCGTTCCTATTCGGCAACGAGGTTAGTGGGATTCTCTTCATTCAGTGCTGACTGCGAAATTAGGTTGGTTGGAATGCAATTTGAATGGTGAATCGTGGTGTAGCTTAGTTTCGTGGACTGGGATGGGAATTAGTGGTGTCCAATTGCGGTAATCGCTGCCATGTCTCACATAGTCAGATATGTTCATTGGGCACTTGTAAATTTTGTGCGAACACCTCATTCCTTAAAATTAGCTTTCCTTTTGTTGTTTCAATCAGGCACCTATTGAAGGCAGCATGGTATTGGTATTCAATCATTAATTAGCTTGACCAAAGTGTATTTGGAAGAAAAATGTATCTCTCTTACAAAATGTGCACATGCTTCGCATCAACTGTACAATCATTTGATAACATAAAGATGCTAACGCAGATGCTATTTGAGTTCTGTAATGAAAATTTTATAAAGGGCTGTTGCATAATACTACCCTAAACCAGTTAGAGGTTCTTATTAGTACACAGCCATAATTTGCCCTCTATTCTAAATTAACTGTCTATTTTTTGGGTGGTTTCATCTGACAGGGTACAGGACTCTCACAAAAAGAGTGTGAGATCTGTGACTTCTTTGTCTACATCCCTCAGTATGGTGGTGGAACAGCATCTCTGAATGTTACAGTTGCAGCTTCAATTGTTTTCCACCACTTTGCAGGTAAATTTCCATCCTGCTCCAGTCATTGCAGCATTTTTTGGGTAATGTATAACAAGTTAATGAAAATAGAAAGTTTGAATGTGCTTAGCTGCAAATTAGTCACACCAAAGTTGTTGCTTACTTGCTTTCGAACTAAACTGTCTTTTGGAGCTTTAGTGTGCCAAATTTCCATTATTGTACACTAAATACTCACATTTCTCTCTGGAAGCCCAGGTTGAGAACTATCTGTGGACATATATATTAATCGAGGTGATAGCTTGACCAGAATTGAGTAAAATATCTTCTGTGGCCTTATATGTACTGAAATTTTTTAAGTGGCACATACATGTTACTGTGAAAAAGTTCGAATTGAATGTTTGGTCCTGCAAAATATTTGTTGATGTGCTGATGTTTGCAAAAAATGGAATCTCAACTTTTAGTTTGTATAATAAAGCACATCCAGAGGACAACCTGATATATTGCTGTATCTTTTGTGGTGATTTCTGAAAGCATAAGTAATTACAATACTTCAACTTCATTACATAAATGTAAAATTTTGTTTAGTGGGCACATTATTAATATTGCAGAGGCAGGCTGCAATCCTGGTCTTATACATTTATAGATGCTAGTGCTAGTATTTGTTTCAACTATTACATCATATCTGTTCTTGGAAGCATTTGTTCTTTTTTTTTTATATGATCATCTTCAGTGTTGGCCAGGCCCATAAGTTGAGCATAAAACTGGTTTTTGTTAACAGTTACCCAGTACACCAAGTTATTTACCCTTTTTTGGTAGTTCTGCTAAGATGATGAACCAAATCTTTGCTATGGAACATTATTTACCACTAGCCCTGTAAGCCCAAACATGCACTCTTATGGGGTAGCAATCAACTGAAGGCCAGCTTTGATAAGTATGCATTCATCTCCTTAGCAGAAACCTGAGGCTGATGATATTGGTTCTATCTCAGTTGTTCTTTCCCTTTCTTGGCTCCAATCCAATACTGTATAGAAGCATTTTATTGTTAGAGATACTTGGAATCACAAGCACACATACTCACATTTTATGTTCTGAAACTGAACTTGATAAAGTTCTGACAGACATTTGAGAGAATTGGCAGTGACTTCATAGTTAACTGCATTTCCTTATCATAATTGCCTGAATTTTTCCATGCTTTCCTGCAGTCTGGGCTGGCTTTCCTGAACGAGGCAGAGAGGGCAACAAATTCATTGTAGCTGATAGACCTCAGGGGCACTCGAGGGGGCTTTACTGTACAGACTCGATTGAAGCACTGATTGAAGAGCGGAAAATGCGAAAAGAAAATGCATGTGATATACTTGAAGAAAATGGAAGCAGCCATCCTCAGGAATCAAATGGCCTAGATTTGATGTTTACAGAGTAGGCTTATCACTAGACAGCGTTATTACATCTCGTTTGTTGAATCAAGTCCCTGCGTTGGGGTTGATGACGCAGATTTTTGCAATACTACAACGCATAACAGAAATGTATTTCCAAAAGAGCGAGAAGTAGAACACAGATTTTCTTTCCAACCTTGGCATGGAGCAGAAGGGCGCACCGAGCTTTTGTGAAGCCAGGGGGTGAGAGTGTACCTTGAAACCCAGGGAGTGGTTAAAGCTCTGTTTCGCTCAGATTGCTTACTTTTTTATGTTCCCATGTAAAACAAGATGTGGTGCCTGTTGCTTATTGGAATTGCTCTGTTGTAATGTAGCCACCTAGGGGTTTGATACTTGGCACCTGACTTCCTCACTTTGCAGGAAGTTGGATGGGGGAGTTTGTATTTGCTCTTCAAATATGAAATTTATTCAGAGTTGCCATCCTTCGGGGTCTGTTCTTGTACCTTGCAAGATCATCTGCTGTTTACCTAATAAACATGACAAGTACAGGCGCAGGTGTGATGCCATTCAGCCCTTGATATGTCCCTGAAAGATTGAAAATTGTAACACGAGGCATCCTAAATCTGTCAACTGATGACAATTGCGGCGTGAGGAAGTTGCAACAACTCTAGTATCCTCTGCTGACGCCTCTATCTAACCGGAGGCAGAGGAGCACATCCAGGCCATGGCGATGCTCACCTTTGCCGTGCGCCGGCGCGATCCGGTGACCGTCGGTCGATGACATGGAGGTCATTCGTCGTCATACGCCGATCGCCTGCTTCTACCGCGGCGGGCCGCCGGTCGACGACGACCCGGCAGCCGTCATCCACCGCGCGCTCGATGATGCGCTGGTGCCCTACTACCCGCTCGCCGGGCGGCTCAGGGAGGTGGAGGGGCGGAGGCTGGTCGTTGACTGCACCGGCGAGTGGGTGCTGTTCGTGGAGGCCGACGCTGACGTGCGGCTGGCGGAGCTGGAGGCAGCCACCGGGCTGAGGCCGCCGTTCCCGTGCTTGGACCGGCTCTTGTGCTACGTCGAAGGCTCGAGCGGCGTGCTCAACTGCACATTGCTGCTCATCCAGGTGACCTGGCTGCTCTGCGGCGGCTTCGCCTTCGCGTTCCGCGTCAATCACGTCACGTGCGACGCCGCCGGCGTCGCCCAATTCGTTTCCGCCGTCGCGGAAATCGCCCGAGGCCTCCCGGCGCCGACGGTGCCGGCCGCGTGGTCCCGCGAGATCCTAGAGACGCGCAGCCCACCAAAAGCGGCTTAGGCGCTCCCTCGCCTTGCCGATGCCGCCGCCACCGTTCAGGGACGTGGTGCAGACGGTGGCGGACCTACGATTTTACCGTAGGTATGTAAAAAAGAAATTTTATTCAATTCGATAAAATCATTTATAGTTTGGTAAAATTATATTCTAATTCGGTAAACCACGTGCACTGGACAACATGGTGTAAGTTTTAAATTTAAAAATTATGCTAGAAACAACAACAAATCACAATATAAATAGTCAAATGAAATACAAATAGTTTGAAATATAGCATAAAAGAAACTTACAATATTACTTGTTTGCTTTGTTTACATGCTATTTTTTGAATGATATGAAAGTCTTGATTATATTATCTTCATTCACTTGGAAGAAAATATCCTGCTCAATAAATGTGACTAGACAATCGTCCAACATACTATCACCTAGCTTATTCCTTAACTTTGTTTTCACTATAACCAATACAGAAAATACCCTTTCAAACACTCGTTGTTGCTACTGGTAAAAGCAATATCAATTTGAGAAGCAAGTAAACCATATATACATTGTGCCTCCATGTTAGAACAAGCTTAACTGAGAGATCAACGATGTTGTCTAGATTCTTGAGGTTATCATCTCGTCGCATGTCATCAATATAATTATCAAGTTGCAATTCAAGTTTTAGCAAATCATTGTTGGAGAAGTCCTTAGGATAAAAATTTAGCCAATCTATGTACCTTCTGGGCGTCAAACGAAGCAAATGAATTGGAAAGACTGAAGGCTGCCATACAAGAAAGTAGCTCCATATTGATCTCATCGAACAAGCTCTTGTCTAATTTGATCAATGATACCAATATATACGAGCTTGTCTAATTTGATCAATGATACCAATATATACTTCTCTTCTAAAATGATCATCATTTGTTTAGTTTCGGGCACAGGCGTTATTTTCCATATGGCACATAATCACCATCATAGCAGGAATTTCAACATCGTGTTTAATGGCCTCCCGCCGAACCTCGCGGCCACTACCTTCGACTTCGAGGTGCTCACGGCGGCCCTCTGGCCGTCTGGCGCGCCCGCACGGCGGCGCTCGATCTCCCGCCGGACGAGGGTGGTATCCGTCGTCAACTTCCGGCACGTGCCCGAGCTTGGGCTCCCCGCCGGCTACTACGGCAACGCGCGTGCGTGCCCTTGGGCCGTGGTTGCGGTGACTGCGCTGCGGGGACGCTGCTGGCAGGCTCGCTGGGCGACGCGGTGGCGCTGGTGCGGGAGACGAAGGCGGCGGTGCAGTGACCGCCGAGTACGTGCGGTCCACGATCGACCTGCTGGACTGCTGGTGCTGCGCGGGCGGCCGTATGTGGCCATGGCGAACCTGTTCCTCGTGTCGGACAACCGGCACGCCGGGTTCCAACGCGTCGAGCTCGGGCGGGGCGAGCCGGTGTACGGCGTCCCAGCGGCGCTGCCGTTCGGGGTGAGCTTCTTCGTCCACATCGGAAACGGCGGCGGAGTGGGTGCAGTTGGCGCGATGATCGTGCGCCCACGCCCGGCCATTGACAGGTTCGCGCCGCGGTAGAAGAAGAGGAACGGCACCTGCCCGCGCAGCGTCTCCTGGCCGTCGATGTCGGACAGGCGCTTCGTCTCGCGGGGCGTCGGCTCAGCAGGGCCGACGAGCTCTGGGTCAAGCCGGCGCACGGTGAAAGTCAGCGCCGATGCCGCCGTGGCCGCTGTTCAGTAACATGGTAATCCAGTGCATGGAAGGTGAGATCTCCATGGCGGCCGGGGCCGTGACCTAGGACGCGGCGGACGGCGCAGTGGCGCTCATCGTGCCGGATGGTCGCATGCTCGCAGAGTGTTTGACGAAATGCCATAGATGTATTCAGCCCCTTTGATCTCGTCAAAGCACGACCACCTCGCTGCACCTCCTCCATCACACCATTCTATGGCCGAGCTACTAATCTAGCTATACTTGCTAGAAATTTGGAGGAGGGCGGAGAGGTTGGAGCTCAGTGCCATGACCGCCGTCGGCCATGAGAAGCGGCAGCCGGCTACCTCCACCGCTCCACTGCAGCGCCCCTGGGCTCCCGTAGCTTCCGCCGCATCCTCGCTGGCGAGGACCATCCGCTCTCCTCTTCCTCTCCCTCTCCCTCTCCCTCTCTCCCTCCCTCCCTCTCCACTCCAAATTTTTTATCCAAACCCTAACCCTAGCTTGTGTTGTTGATTTTTGACGGATGCTCAGCTTTCGGCAAGCTCTTCGAGAGGGGCCGGGGGAGAGGGAGACTTGCATCAATCAAGACGAGGAGTAGGATCTGTAAGGTGCGTCCGTGTTCTTTCTTTCCCTCGAAGCTTTTTAATTTTTTCAATGTAAAGCATCCCAAAAAATTGGTAATTTGAGTATGGATGTGTCCCAAAAAGTTACTAATTTGAGTATGTTGCGTGCCTCAATTTGATCCGTGCCGATGTTGATTGGGTCTACTGGATTAATAAATATATTTTCACTATGATTTATTCCTTGGTGGTTCTTGTTGAGTGGCAGGATTACTTTGTGTCTCTTCACCTTTTTTAAATGTTTGTTGTTGCCCTATGAAATATATGGTGCCATTTATGAATTGCTCCATCCAGTAAATTGCCAAATCAGATAAAGGTGATCTACATAGACCCATTTGTATGTGAGGAACTGGCAACTGAGGCATCATTTGAAGTTATGCAAGGAGAACATTCTTGCTGGTAAGTAAAGTTTATAGTTTCCCCATTTTGTAGCACTTGTCATTATAGAAAAAAGAATGTTAATTTCCACGGCATGTATGCATGCATTGAGAGTAATAATTCACAAAATACTGTTGACTTGCCAATTCTAACAGCTAATCAGCTATGCATTGACATGTTTACCTTCCTCCATTGCATATGCAAATCCTGCTTGCACTCATGTCTGTATTATCTTTTCTCTTCTTTAGGTGAGGCTCAAAGGAAGAATTGAGGAATAGTCCATAAGCCAATGTACCACATCTACAGATTAAGGGTCAGCTTGGATCCCTTGCCGGAGCTTGCCTCGCCTCGCTGGGCAAGAAGCATAGTGTTTGGATTTGCTTGCTGCCTGCCTCGGTGCCTGTGATAGCAAGCTTTTTGCTTGCTTGCTGCAGCGAGCTGATTCAGCTCTCCTTCCCTGGCAAGGCTAGTTTTGCTAGGCATGGCAAGGCTAGTTTTGCTAGGCATGGCGAGGCTAGCAAAGCTAGCAAGGGAACCAAGCAGACCCTAACCTTGTCCTAGATTGTTCATATGGAATTCTGAATTTGCCAACCATTTGAAACTCTAAGACATGTTGTTATTGTGTTTATCAATTTGATGTGTGTTATCATTTTGAAGCTCTAAGACATTCAGTGTTGAAGTTAGCATAACTTGTGTTTATTTGATTTTTCCATGGAACCTCAGACGCACAATATTAATATTTAATTTATGAGGATGTTTTATTGTCATGTATGCCATACCATTTGCTACTAGCAATGTAGGATGCAGCTTATATATAGCAAATATTTTTCTTGTTCTAGCTTTTTAATCTTTAGAGTGATGGCACCAACTCGTCGAGGAAGGAAGCCTGCACTTCCATGGAAGTTTCTAGAGGACAGAGACTGGAGGCTTGAAGTAAAGGAACGTGAAAGGGGCAGAAAAGATAAGGTGTCCACACATTTTTATTGTTATTTACTTTTCTATCATTGACAGGTTCCCATATTGTTCTGGTACATTTCTCTGATTAATGGTGCAGCTTTTTGGACATATTTGTAGTTTGCGAAATTCACTGTAATACATTTTTCTCACTATATATTCTCACAACATACTCAAAGTTTTTTTGTATCTTAATATTTTTTCCAAATAAAATTTGTCGTAGAAAGTGAAAGACTGAAGCAAGTTAAATTATAATGCTTACATGTTCTGCAGTATTGGAAAAACTTGGAGACAGGGAAGATATGCAGATCAATCAAGGAGGTAAAAGATATTCTGGAAGCTGATGGTATTTGCTATACCGAGCCACCAACTCAAGCCAAGGTGAGCTAAAACCATTATCTAAGTTGATCAATTTTGCCTGTTGAAGCTAGTGTCATGGATGTCTTTCTCCAATAAAACCATTATTTCCACCGGTAGCTAACGTGTCCTACATACAACTTCATATCATCTCTACCTTTTATATAGGGGGCAAGTTGCAAGACTACTGTGGCAAAACCTACAGCTACCAGCCCAGGTGAACTATTAACCAACCCCCCAAGATGTCGTTTAGATGATCGCACCATGTATGTGCATTCTCATGAGCTCATTATTTCAATCTATATTTTCAGCCAGTAAAGAACTGAACCAAGAAATCCCCAAGGATATCACCATTGATGTTGTTCCAGAACAGAACGCTGGTGAGCATATCAGTCCAGTCTTGCTAGCATTTTCCTTTAGTTTGTTTACAGATGCTGCAAAATTAAATATTGATCTTTTCTTTTTCACCCTGATAGTTGTGCCACCAGGAGATATCATAGACAACAATGCCCACGGTGACGGTGGACTGGCAGTAGCGCCACCAGGAGAAATCGTAGACAACAATGCCCACCGTGATGGCGGACAGGAAGAGGTTGCTCAAGAACAACAGCATCATGGACGGATGAGAAGTTTCGATCTCAAATTCGGATTACCTGGTTGCTGGGAGTAAAGCCCTCAGCTCTCATGGTCGCAAGTAAAATGGACTAAGGTAGAATGCCTGGAAAATAATGGTGTTACCCTCGTTCATGGAACACATTATACTTTTCGTTTGGTGTTATGCATGCGCATGTACAAGGAAGTCTCTGTCTTAGTCTTAAAACGATATGTATCTCTGTGACTGTCTTACTCATAAACAACATGTACGAGTTGAATTGTGATGCTGTTCTGAACACTGTGACCTCACCTCATCATTGCGCCACGCAAAGCAGCGGTGGCCAACGGCGCAAGCCCGTCGCAGAACCGGCCATGGATGGGTTCACGTCAGAGATAGTGATGTTGGCCAAGGGTGGTGGTCCGGGCAAGTGCCTGTGAAGAAACAGTGGGGTATCGATCTACTCCTGAGGTTCACCTTGGCCAAGGAATGCTGTAACTTTTTAGGCGTTCAGATCCCAGATATACTACTGAAAAGGTGCAACACTTAGGATAGACTATATTTCAACTATTGAAAATATTATTTGAGAACATCACAAATAGAAAAAAGGTTTTAACATATTGTTGGAAAATTTATTGAATGGGTCTTTACAATTATTGGATTAGGTCCCGTCCTTGCTTTAGGCTATGACGATGACGACTAGAGATCCTGCAAAGAAACCTCTGCTGTTATACCTCAACGCAACAAGACAAAACCGGAGGTCAGAGTCTGATTGTCTGAACGCTTAGTCGCAGCTAAGCTGGGACTTTGGCCGTGCCGTGCCGGCCCGGGCCTCTCGTGCCTCCTGGACTTCTATGCACGTTAGGCACGTTGTGCCGTGCAGTCTTTTACTAAGTCCAAGTACGGCTCGTGACACGCCGGTACGACTTCATACCGTGTCAGTCTAAGCACGACTCTCACTATGCATGCGCTTATTTTTTATTGGTGCTAATTTTGCTTACACGTACTTTGCTCTCACTAGGAAAAAAAATCTAAAATTAATAGAGGAAACAAACATTATTATACATATAGATGATGTAGGTGAATGTTATGACTGTCTGTGGTCATACGAGAATGCAACATTGTTATGTTATGAACGATCGTTCTCATGATTAAGGTAGATTTTGTGGTTTTCTTCATAGGTAGTAACTATGTTAGGCTATATGACACATAGATCCAATAATATTAGGACAAAATAGTTTATAAATGTGCTAATAGGTTATTTCTGTATCGTGCCAGCCCAAGCACAATCCAAAATATGTGTCGTGCCGTGCCACCCGTCGCGCCAAAATCCTAGACACGGTCTAAAATTTACCATACCATGCTTTGAGCCATGCCAAAATGTCGGCCAACGAATAGCACGGCCCGTCCCAGCTCTACTCGCAGCCAGCATCTTGACGAAAACTACAGTATAATTTGGCGAAAACTACAATGTACAATCCCAACTCCCAAGCCTCTGCTCCCAATACTCATGCAATTTACTCCTCGTCGTTGTCAGTTAATTAGCGCTGAATTTTTCCCTACTACCCCCGCCGGCTTATTCCGACAAATGCAGCATCATTTCAGAAACAAGGACTACGAACCAAGCATCTATCATCTCAGTTCGAAATATCTGTCCAAACTTAAAAACGACGTGACAGTTCATTACGTTCACAAAGCCTCTCGTCTCGGCATATCTGAATACTACGCACTTCCGAAAGGCAGTCACTTCAACTTCTTGGTTTTTTTGGCGGAAGGAAGCAAAGGAGCACGTCGGGGCGCCGGCCATGACGACGGCCGCATTCACCTTCGCCGTGCGCCGGCGGGAGCCCGTGCTCGTCGGCCCTGCCGCGCCGACGCCGCGCGAGACGAAGCGCCTGTCCGACCTCGACGACCATGAGACGCTGCGCGGGCAAGCGCCGTTCCTCTTCTTCTACCGCGGCGGGGCGCACGCGCATGACCGCGACCCGGCGGGCGTGATCCGCCGCGCGCTCGGCGAGGCGCTCGTGCCGTACTACCCGCTCGCCGGGCGGCTGCGGGAGGTGGAGGCGCGGAAGCTGGTCGTCGACTGCACCGGCGAGGGGGTGATGTTCGTGGAGGCCGACGCCGACGTGCGGCTGGCGGACCTCGAGGCGGCGGCCACGGGGCTGACGCCGCCGTTCCCGTGCATGGACCAGCTGCTGTTCGACGTGGACGGCTCCAGTGGAGTGCTCGGCTGCCCCTTGCTGCTCATCCAGGTGACCCGGCTGCTCTGCGGCGGCTTCGTCTTCGCGATCCGGCTCAACCACACCATCTGCGACGCCATCGGCCTCGCCCAGTTCGTGTCCGCCGTCGCGGAGCTCGGCCGCGGCCTCCCCGCACCAACCGTTGCGCCGCCATGGTCCCGCGAGCTCCTAGAGGCACGCAACCCGCCAAGGCCGACGTTCCCTCACCGCGAATTCGACGCCGTGCCGCCGCCGCCGCCTCCGCCGCCGGGTGATATGGTCATGCGGACGTTCACCTTTGGCCCGTCCGATATCAGCGCCATCAGGAAGGACCTCCCACCGAACCTCCGGGACACGGTCACGACTTTCGAGGTGCTCACGGCGGCGCTCTGGCGCGCCCGCACGGCCGCGCTGGAGCTCTCGCCGGACGAGGACGTGCGCCTGGTGTTCATCTCCAACATCAGGGGCTTGCCGGAGCTGGGGCTTCCCGCCGGCTATTACGGGAACGCGTGCGTGCCCATGGCGGTGCTGGTCACCGTGGAGGCCCTGCTCGGCGGCTCGCTGGGCGACGCGGTGGAGCTGGTGCGTGAGGCGAAGGCGACAGTGACCGCCGAGTACGCGCGGTCCACGGCCGACCTGCTGGTGCTGCGCGGGCGGCCGTATGTGGCCATGTCGAACCTGTTCCTCGTGTCCGACAACCGGCACGCTGGGTTCCAACGCGTCGACTTCGGGTGGGGCGAGCCGGTGTACGCCGGCCCGGCGGCGACGGTGTTCGGGTTGAGCTTATTCGTCCACGTCGGGAACGGCGGCGGGGTGGGCGCAGTTGCCGCGATGATCACGCTGCCGCTCCCGGCCATGGACAGGTTCGCGTCGGAGGTGAAGACGTTGATGAAGGGTTAGTGACGCGTTCTGGGAAGGCCGGCCGGTAGCCAAGGCAGGGCCGCGCCGCCGCGCGAGACCAGCAAGCCCCTGCCCGGAATTATCATGTGCACCGATCAAACAGTAATAGAGAAATTCATCGCCTAGCGCGCTCCTTTTGATTTCGTTTCCTCCTTGCTCCTTAGTTTGTATGATCAATAATGTAAGGAAAACTCTAACTTTGAATCGATGAGATCAGTCTTCTCTACGGTCCAAGATGCTGTGCAGTTGTGCAGTCCTGCCATCTCCATCGAACCGAAGAAATAGACGTCAAGAGCACGTGCTCTCATGCAAATCACCGTTAACATTGCCCTTAAGGGCAAAATTTTCTCTCAATATCCTTTCCACATCTCCGTCCTACTAACCACTTTCTTTCTTGTTCTTACAACCGACATAAGAGGCGTGTTTAAATTTATTTTGCTATTATTTGTACTTGAGATCGATGAAAATAAAATTGCTTATCTTATAGTTCTAAGTAATCTATAGGAATAAGAATGGTAGCATCTCTTCAGACCTGTCTTATATATGATGGAGTGGGCCAAAAATATGCAAACATTATTTTTAGCAAATACTATACATGATATATAACTCCTAAATTTTGGCTAGTGCAAAACTACATCTAATCCAAACTATGGGCCTGTTTGGCAGAGCTCCAAGCAGCTCCAGATTCAAAAAAACAGCTCCGCTCCTATTTTTTCCAGCCAAACGGTGCAGCTCCGTGAACTCCAGATCCGAAAAAAATTGGATCCAGCTCCCAGATCCACCAATTCCACGGAGCACCCAAGGGGGTGCTCTCAAAACGCTGGTTTTGTAACCCCTCATGGAGTTGGTGGAAATTACCCACCAATGCCATCGATTACACACATCCCGTACCGGTTCGACCTCTGTTTAATTCCTCCGCGCGCCGCCCCTCTGTTTTTTCATCGTAGAATTTTCCTTCTCCTCCCCCACCGCATCCAGCGCCGGCCGCCGCCTCGTCTCCGTCGGTGGCCGGACCGCCGCCGGGAATGAGGAGATCAGGTCCTCCTCCACCTCCTCCGCCCCCTTCATCTTCCAATCCGGCCCCTAGGGTTGGACTTTCCCGTCCCGGCCCCGTCACTGGCGCGCCCGGCGGCGTCACTGGCACGCCCGGCGGCGGGACCCTGGGCGGCGCGCCCGGCGGCGCGGGCCTGGGCGTCGCGCCCGGCGGCGGGAGCCTGGCCGCCGCGGGCCTGGGCGGCGCGCCCGGCGGCGGGACCCTGGGCACTGCGCCCGGCGGCGGGAGCTTGGCCGCCGCGCCCGGCCTGGGCGGCACCTGCCTGGCCGACGCGGGCCTGGGCGGCGCGCCCGGCCTGGGCGGCGCCTGCCTGGCCGCGGCTGGCCTGGGCGGCGCGCCCGGCCTGGGCGGCGCGCACGGCCTGGGTGGCGCAAGCCTGGCCGCGGCGGGCCTGGGCGCCGCGGCCGGCCTGGACGGCGCAAGCCGGGCCGCGGGTGGCCTGGGCGACGCGGATGGCTTGGTAAGATCCATCAATCCCGTTGATTTCACAAATTCCACATGATTGCAGCAGATGATTTCTTCCCTTTTACCTTGGTTGTAGTAGCAGTTTGCTTTGCCGTGGGAATGAAAATAACATTGCTAGATGTGCGTATTTGGTTTAAACTTTTGTTGTGCTCAATTAAAATTTGCTTTTTTTGTGATTGTAATAGTTGCTACATATTGTGGCAAATGTGGTTCATGTTAGCCGGTGGTTCAATCGTTCAGTCGCTTTCAAGTGGATTACTGATACCATCATTCATATGGTTTGCTATGAAAAGCGGTTTAATTGTATTTTCAGGGAAAACCATGTCAAATTGTATATGAGTAGGATGTATTTGATGTCAACAGGGGTACACGGTATCTTTTGTTCTAAAAAATTGTTTACAACCAGTATTCATATTGTGACAGTTCAGCTCAAACAATTTGTTACCTTGGAACGTTGTTGGCTTAGTTAAAAAATAGTATTCTTATTGGAAGCCTTGGTTGCAGCAGATGATTTCTTCCCTTTTGCCTTGGTTGTAGTAGCAGTTTGCTCACTTGACACCTGGTGCTCAATAGAAAGGGCTTCAGGTTGATTAGTACCACTCCTCGACACGCACCTGACCAAGTAATTTAGGTTATGTCTTTACATGGAAACTGCTACCGACAACTCGAATTAGCTGGAGCAACTCTTCCTATAAATAAAAACAAAGCGACGCTCTTAGATCAAGGATATGAAGTTCAACCAAAACACATCCACAAAAGATTGTCCTAGTAATTCAGCATTTCTAAAAGTTACAGCTCTATTATACATCTCAACATTTCCTGGTCAGCTCTCCAAGAGGTTCTATCTGGGGTAAGGGGTAATGTGTGCATGCGTGCATTTTATAGCAGGTTAGTGTGCATGTGAGTATGGAAGCGTTTGTTAAAAAAATACATAAAAAGAGGAAAATCATAAAATATAGACAGAGGTGCATTAGTTAGAAAAATTAGAAGATTTTCTGATTATGGGGCAATCTAGTAGGCCTTGTATTATTCTGTTGGGCTGTCGTGATGGGCTGTTTGACTGTCTATTTTTCAGCTTCGGCCTACTGTCAATATGCTTTCTGTTGGGCCATCGTTTTTGTTTGGCTGTCCGGTAGGTATAGCAGAATGTGCAGAACGTCTCAATCTGTTTCTGGATGGTTATGATAGCTTCCTGTCGCGTGTCCTGTTCAGATCAACAATGTACTCTGCCAAAAATGATAATGTGGACCTGAGAGGAAGGTATGACAAATAGACCGGCCAATTGCCACACATTGCGTAACAAAAAGCACACACACTACAAATTAGCCTAGGGCCCGGGCTGAAATGTTTCAGTCTGTATGCAAAACAACAACGAAACCGACAACTTCCTATTTAATTGAATCCATTAATTTTGCTTCAACTATTGTTATATTTATGTGCTTATAAATGATCTGTTTACACGAGGTTCATCATACTGCCTTATAGAATAGCCTTGTAATATTCTCTTGGAGCTCCATATGCTTGGCGTGCTATTTTGCTATTTTTGCACCAGGAGCCAATTGGGATTATTGGATTATTGGAAATATATACTAATTGGATTATTGGCAAATGGCATGTAGGACGCAGTGATCGGCGATGAGTTCCTGATGGCATCGCAGGCATCTTCTACACCGGTTGCGCAAGCTAGGAGGCGTGCTACATCAGCTAACAAAAGGGCAAGGGATGATGAGGTATATTTTTCTTCCATTGTAGCAGAGCTGTTGTATAATAGAGTTGGAATTTGAACAATATTTTGGGGAAATCATTAATAGGGTGATCATATGGATTGGAATGATGGCTATACCACCATTGTTTGCAAGTTGTTTGCTGAACAAGTTAGAAAAGGAAATCGACCAAACACTCATTTGAACAATGTGGGATATTCCGAGGTGAAAGAAAGGTTTTTTCAGAGTACCGGTATCATGTTGAAAAAAAGTCAACTTAAGAACAAGTGGGATAAGTTGAGGGGTGATTTGTCTGCATGGAAAAAATTAATGAGAAAGCAAACTGGTACTGGTTGGAACTGGGAGAAGGGAACTATCAATATGGACGCCGAGTGGTGGAAAAAAACAAAAAAAGTGAGCACTTCTCGCATGGTATTTTGTTCATATATAGATTATATTAGTCTTGTATAATTTCAATTTAATACCTTTGTCAAACACTTTTAGGACATTCGTGGCGTGGGGAAATTTAAGAATAGGCCTCTCCAAAATGAAGATGAGTTGAAGGTGATGTTTGGAAATATCATTAATGAAGAGCAAGATCATTGGAATCCTATGAGTTCCAACCCCATCATACCCCCAAGCCAAGAAGCACCCAATCTTATGAGTTCCAACTTCATTGATGCCGAGGATGGGTTAGAGATGGGTGGTAACAATGATTTAGACAATGGCGATGAGGTCCAGGAGGTTTCTCCTTCCGTTGCCAATGCTAAGAAAAAAGTACATGTGATCCTTGATAAACCTAACAAGAAATCTAAGGCAAGCACAGCATTAGTTATACAAGAACACATCTCCAAGATATCAGATAATGCTTCCTCTTTTGTGGCAAGCAGGCAAGCTGGGATCACTATTGAACAAGTAATGGACCATGTTGCCGCATGTGGGGCTGCGTGTGGCAGTGATGAGCATTTTGTGGCAACTGAGCTTTTTGTCAAGAAAGAGCAAAGGGAAATGTTCATGACTATTCCCACCAATGAGGCTAGGTTTAGTTGGCTTAAGAGGAAGTACGATATGATGTTTGCAAAGTGATGGCCGAGTGATTTGCCATCTTTTTTTTAGACATGTCATTTTTATTCATCTATGTCATATGGACAAATTTGTGATGCTTAATTTGTTGTCATTTTTAATTCATCCATCTTATGTTGTTATTTGGACATGTTATTTTTATTCTTGCAGTTGTCTAGTGATGATTCTAGTGATGAGAATGAGGAATTTTTCAAAACTATCCTAGGAGGTGCTATGCTTGCTCAAATATATGTTGATATGTTCCTTACTAAAAACCCTACAAGGACATCTACCACCAGTGGAATGTGTTTTATTTTGGAGACTTTGCACACTCCAGGCGAATGCCATAGCCAGTTGCGTATGAGCACAGAAATCTTCTTTGATCTTCATGGCTTATTGGTACAGAGGTATGGGCTAACACCATCGTTGCACATGTCTACCGAAGAGAGCTTAGGAATTTTCTTATTTATCTGTGCGGGAAATGAGTCTAATAGAAAATGTCAAAATCGATTCAAGCACTCTGGTGAAACTATTAGTCGAAAATTTGAGAATGTTCTAAACTGTTTGATGGCCATGGCAAAGGATTTCATTAGGCCAAAAGATCCAAATTTTCATAATGTTCATAGGAGAATAAGGGATGATAGGCGAGCATATCCACATTTCAAAGATTGCATTGGAGCACTTGATGGTACCCATATTCGTGTTTCCCTTCCACCGGATGATCAAGTGAGGTATATCGGGAAGACAGGGATAGCCACCCAAAATATTTTAGCAGTCTGTGATTTCGACATGCGGTTCACATATGTGTCAACGGGCCAACCAGGAGCTATGCATGACACAAGTGTGTTATACAATGCATTGAGTGTGGACGAGAAATTCTTTCCACATCCACCGCAAGGTAAAATTTATTGGAATAGTTATTTTACCATTATACGTGACTACAAATAAATTTATTTTTTGTCATCATTTGTAGGTAAATACTACGTTGTCGATGCGGGTTATCCCAATCGTCCAGGTTATCTAGCTCCATATAAGGGTGAGAGGTATCATATGCCTGAGTGGCATAGAGGTATGGAACCAAAAACCCCAAAGGAAAAATTCAATCGCATCCATTCTTCTATTCGAAATGTGATTGAGCGATCTTTTGGCGTATTGAAAATGAAGTGGCAAATTTTATACAAAATGCCGAACTACCCGATGTGGAAACAAAAAATGGTAGTTATTGCTTGTATGGTCCTTCACAATTTCATTCGTGAGCATAATAGTGAGGATTCAGACTTTGCTCGGTTTGATCGTGATCCTAATTTTGTCCCTACAATACCGCAACGGTACAATCCATTTGTAGTTCCATCGGATGGATCTACTTCAGAAGGCAGTGTCACTACAATGGATATTTTTCGCGATGAGCTGGCCACCAATCTTGCTCTTGCTTGGAGGTAGAATGAAATGAAGTAGTGAATTATCAAATTTATTTTCTATGGACAATTATTTATGTATGAACAATTGATTTATGTATGAACAATTAATCAACTTCTTGGGAAAATGACTGGATGCATGCGTATATAAAAAAACATGTCAATACGTCTTCCTCCGGCCATTTTTCTCCGGCCATTTTTCTTCGGACATAAAAAAACATGTCAAAATGACTGGAAAATGACCAGTATGTCTTCCTCCGGCCATTTTTCTTTTTTCAGAAAAAAATGAGAAGAAAAAATGGAAAATACCAAGGGTATTAGTGGACAATCCAACCAAAAACTCTGTTTCTAGATTTGGAGCTGTTGTCTCAGCCAAACACTTTTGCTCAGCTCCACGGTGAGAACATAGATCCACGCTGGAGCTACTCTGTAGTGGAGCTACTGTTTTTTTGGATCTGGAGCTGCGTGGAGCTCTGCCAAACAGGCCCTATATATACACCTCTCAAACCTTTTTGGATGAAAATGGCTCACAATGGCCCGTCGATTGCTTCATTGGGCTTGGGCCGGCGGCGTACTACCCAACTTCCAAACAGTGGTGACCGGTCGCTGCCGTTGTTTTTTCTCGTGGAATTCTATATCGTCGAACATCGATGGAAGCTAGCTTTAAGCGGAGTGAGATGGCGACACTGCTAGAGAGATCCAGTACGCTAGGCGGCGGAGCACTCGTACGCGTGCGTACGGTCGTGCCGCTTCTCCGAGCTCCAGACTCGACGCGTGGGCGCGGCAGATGCGAGCCTCCCGCCACGTCCGCCGGCCTCCCCGGCCACGCGCCAGCGCCCGCCGGCCTCGCCCCCTTGTTTATATGCCTCCCCGCCACCACGCGTCTCCCTCACCGTGCCATGCGCGCACTGCTCCTCCTTCAGCAGCTCCCAAGATCGGCAGCCCGACACCCACTTCTCCTCCCGAATCTGCGCAGCCCCCGACCACGCGACCTCGCCACAAGAAGGTCGGTCGCTTCCTTCGCCGCCGCGCGGCCTTCCGGTGGTGGTAGAGCGAGGGCGAGTTCGAGGTCGTCGGCTCGCGCCATGGCGTCCCAGCAGCAGTTCCCGCCGCAGCAGCAGGGGTCCCAGCCCGGTAAGGAGCACGCCATGGACCCCCGCCCGGAGGCCATCATCAAGAGCTACAAGGCAGCGGGCAAGCTCAAGGACAAGGTGGCGCTGGTGACCGGCGGCGACTCCGGCATCGGGCGCGCCGTGTGCCTGTGCTTCGCGCTGGAGGGCGCGACGGTGGCCTTCACCTACGTCAAGGGCCACGAGGAGAAGGACGCCGAGGAGACCCTCCACGCGCTGCGCGGCATCAAGTCCCGCACCGGCGCCGCCCGCGACCCGATGGCGGTGCCCGCCGACCTGGGCTACGAGGAGAACTGCCGCCGCGTGGTGGAGGAGGTCGCCGGCGCCTACGGCGGCCGCATCGACGTGCTGGTGAACAACGCCGCGGAGCAGTACGAGCGGCCGTCGCTGTCCGACATCACCGAGGCGAACCTGGACCGCGTGTTCCGCACCAACATCTACTCCTACTTCCTGGTGACCAAGCACGCGCTGCCGCACATGCGGGAAGGGAGCAGCGTCATCAACACGTCGTCGGTGAACGCGTACAAGGGGAACAAGACGCTGACCGACTACACGGCCACCAAGGGCGCCATCGTGGCCTTCACCCGCGCGCTGGCGCTGCAGCTGGCCGACAAGGGCATCCGCGTCAACGGCGTCGCGCCGGGGCCCATCTGGACGCCGCTCATCCCGGCGTCGTTCGGGAAGGAGAAGGTCGAGCAGTTCGGGTCGGAGGTCCCCATGAAGCGAGCCGGCCAGCCAGCCGAGGTCGCGCCAAGCTTCGTCTTCCTCGCCAGCGAGCAGGACTCGTCGTACATGTCGGGCCAGTTCCTCCACGTCAACGGTACGTACGGCGGAGTATGTTGATACTGTACGTACAATTTCACACTGAGACTGTATACTAACTACATGACGACGAGCATGGATTTGCAGGAGGCGTCATCGTCAATGGCTAGAGAGGATGAAGCAGCCGGAACTCGAGGGTCGCCGCCGACGGGATGTCGTCGCTTGGGCTGGTGTCAGCGTGTCGCCATGGGAGTGCTTTTATGGCTGTGTATGTATGTCGTGTCCAGGTCGAAAATGGAAGAAGTGACGCGTTTGTGTGCGCGTGTACCAAGTAGGGTCAGTACGTGCAGAAGCAGCTGTAGCTGTGTCGTTCGGTGCGCAGTGCTTGAGCACAGCACGTGTAAAAAGGGAAGGAATGTGTCCGAATAAAATATATGCGTGCATGGGACCTCCGTGGCATCTCCATAATCGATCGTGCAGTTTCCTCCCGTATAATTTACCATCCTCTGCGTGCATGTTACTTCATGAATCCAATTTAGTCATTTTTCAACATTGAAATCGACTGTGCAATTTAAGTATTGTTGCTGTAACTTTGAAATGCCGTATATTTGGAAAAGAGGGAGCGTTAGATAAAATAAAATAATTCCTAAAGGGCATTTTTTTTTCTTGGAAACATTGACGCTGCTTTCAATGGTTTTACGAGTATTATTGTTCACTTGGCCCAGTTCGATTTCTGGTCCCGAACCAGGCCGGCCGGTCTAAGAGACAAAAACTTGGCCCGCGCCGATTCTTCTCCTCATTAGTAGGCCTGGCCCACACAGGTTTAGGGTTAAAAAATAATTTTCTCCTAGATACCTACTCCCTCGGCTCCAACATCTGAATTCCTCCCCCCGCATGCACAGTAGTGCCGCGCCATCGGAGAGGGACGAGACGAGGCGGCCACCGTCGCCCGGGCAGCCGCCGGCGATCTGCCGCATCAACGCTGATCGATTGCTTGCCCTCTCTCCCGGTACGCCCCCCGCCCCCAATCGTCGCAGGGCTTTTGCGTTTCTCGATTATTGCCTTCACTCGATTGGTTTGTTTCCTCGCGCGTCCCAAATCGATTTGGATAGAACGGGGGATCCCTCGTTTGGTTGGATGGAGCCCTGGAGAGTAAATCGCCTGCAGGGTGGAGAAATGCCGGGGATCTGCTGCCCGTGCCAGGCAGCTCGTCCAGGCCCAGGCAGCTCGTTTGGTTGGATCGCTAGGTGGTGTTTCGTTGGCTAATGGTGCTTTGTTTAGGGTTTAGGGTCGGTCGTCAGGTAGTCTAAATCTCTCCCTCCCCTGCTAATGGTGTTTTGTTGGATTAAACGATGCGCGCTCTAGCTGCTACCCCAGCGCTACCATGGCTACTGTCCTCGCTTGCAGGCGTGCACTTGTGGCCACCGATGCAACCCAATATCCTTCTGCTCGGCGTCCGTCAGGTATCTCTGAGAGGATCCATGAACCACTACGAGAGACCTGACCAGGATGCTCGGTGGTCAGGCCCCATCTCTTGTCAGAACGGCAAGAAGGTCGGGGATTTGAACGGTCACGGGAAAGGTAGAGGAGACGTATACGTCTGACGAAGGCGTATCTTGCTGTTTTGCGTTTTCTAGCTTTGAAAGTGCATTTTCTTCTTCACGTTATTTCCAAGGCAAATTTGATCAACCAAACAGCATTGAAATCAGCTCGTGCAGCCGGCTAAATCCGCTGCAGCAAAGTTTGGGCCGAAATCAGCTCGTGCCGGCCCGTAATCACCACGCGGCAGCCCAAAACGACAGTAAAAAGGCCGCAACCCTACCTCCTCTCGACCTCTCCTCCTGATTAAAGAGCGGCGCCGGCGGCGACCTATGCTGGCAGCGGCGGCTGCGGCTGCGGCTGCGGCTGCGGCTGGCGGCGGCGGCGGCGGAGACTACCAGCAGCGACCTGGCGGTTGACTTTCTGAGAAAGACGAAGTCCGGTAGTTTTGATCCATGTCCCAGAAGCCGGAGCAACAAGCAAGCAACTTTTCTTCTCCTATGTCCTCTCTCCTCTGTTCTACGGCGTCCTTTGCTGCTTTCAAATGTCGGGCAATCAGATTAGGCAATTGATTTGTTAGAAAGATAGAACATTTCCTCCTTTCTACTCAACTGAACTTTGTGCTGAAGCCCTTAACATGATTCTTTGTGCTCAAATGTTCCTGGTTCTGTGCTTAGATGTGCATAATCCACTGACATCTTAATTTTGACATGTATTTTTTGCTAAACCGCTAAATGCAGCTATCTGAGGATATAGCCGGCTATATAGCGTTTGTAGCCTCTGGAAAATATCGAACGAGTTCTCAGGCCATCCCTAGGCAACGTTTTCACCCAGGCAACTTATCCAGGTTCCCGACCAAACAAGCCCTTGAAACTGGATCCATGTGGCTACTGTTGTACTACTTGAATTTCTGGTACTGTGCATTTCTCAAGCTGTTTACTACATCTGCTGTTCATGCCCCTAGATTGATAGCTGGCGATGGATCTGTTACTTCCGTTCAAGATTGGGGATCTCGCAGAGCTCAAGTCTTTCCTGATCGGTTACAGGAGTGCATGGTTTCGCTGCAAGGTCAGGCCTTTTTACCTTGCCTTTTTTAGATTTATTCAGATGTCGTATCTTGTTTGGATTTATTTTTAGTATGTTTAAACTGTTGGTTTTCAAGTTATCTCTCCTCCGAATTTCATATTACCACGAGATAGTATAACATGATTTTCATTGTCTCACCGTGCATCTCATGAATCACAAATGAACGCCTATGTTTTATTCATGTTCCCTGTACAAAAGTAGGGCAATGCAATCTATTACCTTAGTATTTAGAGTGTTAAAAGGAGGACATAGTTAATGTGCAATGGTTGCATGAAGCATGTGACCCGTAATTGTCTTCTTCCTCACGATGAACCATCAGCCCACCTCCTCTCGCCATCGCTAGAGCCCGCCAACCTGTCGTGCGACCTTCTCCCTAGTCCCTACCACCACTCCTTACCGATCTGCCTTCCATCCACCCACCACCACTCCCTCACTGCCCTTCCCTAACTCTGCCGCTACTACGCCCAGGCCCGGTCTCCTCCCACCACCCGTGGTCGGCAGTGCTGTGTTGCGATGCCGCCTACCCCTGGGCGAGCCTCTTTCTTGTGATATATGTTCACAGGGAGAGAAAGAGAGCACTCCCTGCTCCAAACAATAATGCACCCTGCACACACATATCCTAATAGAAGCAACTAGCTGGTCATCTCTCGCGCCGATCACACTCAGGGGTATGCGAACATGCGACAGTAGTGGGTTACAGTTCTCCTTAAAAGATCTAGAAATCAATCTAAAATTACTATGTCTATTGGGAAAAAGAAAAGAACCTACACTACTGATTTAATGATCATAAAGTTCTAGATGAAATCGAATAGACCATGCCAGATATAATTAATAAGTATCTAAATAATTATAAAAAATAGAAAAAAATTAGTAGTCTGGTTTCCATATTAAATTGGAGGTAAAGTACCTATTGCTGCGAGGAAAGAGTCATATTAGAAAATGAAGTTAAATGAAAGAGGAAAATCAACTTCCTTTTCCTGTGTTAGAACAGGAACATTATTTTCTTCATTGTTTCACTATGCATCTGGCTCATGAATCATAGATGAACCTTTATTCATGTTGGATGGACAAAAGTGGTGCGTGTGGATTAACTAAATGCAGCTGATTTTCAGGTACATGATATGCGTCTCAACAGTTCTGCTGGATACCTGGAGTATTACTTGGAGTATATTGACTATAGTACAGAACAAGGTAAGCAATGCTTTATCTTAACTCTCTTGTCTTAAGCAACCGTTTTGTCTTTTCAAGAGTGATGTTAAAATTGCTAATCTTTCATACTACTGATCTATATGTAGCTTTCTTTCTTGTACAACCTACCTAATAATTAGAAGAAGGCTTTAGATGAACACAAAGGCCACAAGCACTTGTACATTTTGGCATCTATTGTTGAAAAGAACTTATATAGTCCCCTTCTGTTGTAAAGAGCTTATGAATAACATTAGTCATTAGTTATAAGCACCTTATGTTCCCCTCAACCTTGCTGTTTCCTTGCAGAGAAGGAGTGGGTTAAGGTCTTTGAAGAGAACCCAACAAGCTCCAATCAAAATTCAAGAGAGAGTACTCAACTCATGATAAGGCCTTGTTTTCCTCAATGGTATTATGGACATGAAGTTCCTGAGCAGTTCCCAAATAGTGATGTCACAGCAATTGTTGATGAAGCCTGGAAAGTAGGTGATCTGGTTGATTGGTTCACTGCAGGTTGTTATTGGTCTGGGACAATTACGAAGTTACTCGGCAAAAATATGGTCGAGGTAAGCATTTATGAGCTACCATGTTACTAGAAATTACATGTTGCCCTCATGAATTTGCGTGTTATTCCCATGTACATGTACTGTGGTACGTGTAATAAATATGATTTAGCCTATGCGTGTCCAACTAGTTAATTCTGCTATTACTTCCCTTTCCATTCAATGTTTTAGAACTGCAAAAAAGTTTTTTCTTTCCTTGCTTGATATCATAGGATGTCAAGATAAGAAAACCATATATGCATGTCTAAAGTGTCCCTGCTTTGTTTACTGTGTAGCAAGATGTGATCTCTGTGTTCCTTGGACAGAGTGGGTAGTTTTAATTGATAACATTGGGTCGTTTAGGAGGTGAATGTATATATCAAGGTCGTAAAACACATCTTTGGAGGCTGTATGGATTAGGAATTTCATATGAAATAGTTCAGGTCTTGTTAAACTTTTACCACATAATGCGGCATTCAAGAATGAATGTTCGAAAAATTTAACACGTGATGTTTGTTCTTTATTCATATGCACATTTGAATTTTCAAGTTTGCGAACAAAATCACCATTTGTAGTACTTTTGCAAAGGTGGACAATATGAACACATTGGCTAGAATAGTTAGGTTGCTGCATTGTATTTTGGGGATCCATTTTGGGTTTCTTTGTAGTAACGAGTAACATATTTATTGTTTGATCATCATGTTTTCATGCTTTTTATGGTTTCGTAGCCAAGATTTATGACCAGCTACTTATATAATATATCCAAATCATATTGAACCTCTGTCTACAGGTAAAGCTGCCACCGCCTCCCATAGGTGAAGGCATACGTTATCGTGCTAATTGTAATGATCTGAGGCCTACTCTTGAGTGGTCCCTAACAAAAGGTTGGACTGTACCTCTTTCACAGGTAACAAATGGATTACAAATTCTTTTGTTAAGCTTTGATGTATCTAAATGCTAGAATATGAGTAGAGGTGATTTATGATCACTTTTATGGGAAGTATTTACTGTATCCATCTAATAGTATGTTTATTTTAATGTTACCAGGCAAAAAGAAAACACTGGCATGCTGCTCGTCTACTTCAACATTCTAAATCTGGTACTACTATTCTCTAGTGTATATGTTACTGTGATGGTTGAGCATAGATTTAATAAAGCCATTATGGTTTTGGTGAATTACCCATAGGATTTGATAGAGCATTATGAGCCTCTGTACACTATAAGAACTATTGTAGGAGTTTCTGTTGCTTACAATGAGCCTCTGTACACTATAAGGACACATTGAGATGATTAATACAAACCATGTTGCATTTCATCTTTTCCATATGTGTATTTTGAGCAATCTGAAGAATAAATTCCTCAGAAGGAATCGAACTTGGGTGTTCAAACTTGAAATCGAACCTCTTTAAGAGGCTGTCCTGAGTCTCAATTTCAAAATAGAAATCAACCATTTATGAGATCGTGATTCATGTAACTCCTTGAGCTTCTCGTTATGAAACCTGGGGTAATTAATTTATTCAGTTTATAATCGTTTTTTCCTTCTTACGGTGCTTGTATGATAATATGTGAAAAACAAAATATAGAACTTGACAACGATGCCACTTCCTGCAAATTTTGGGTATTACTATGTTGTTCTATCAGAGGTACCATGTTCACTGATGTCTCTGAATGTTTGCAGAATCAGAGAAGAGCACCTCAGATGAAGAGTCATCGTCAGATGATGAATATGGTGATAATGGTGGGGGTGTGCAGCAATCAGGATGCAGAGCTTTGAATCTGTCTCAGGGAGGTCCTGTCGTCCTGGCACCTCCATCGGCCAAAAACAGTGCTTCCAGCCCAAAAGCTCAAGAGGATGGAATTATCCCATCCGCAGAGAACCTGAAGCTCAGTTCAACATCCAAACCACCAGGCCCCGGCCATGGCACTCAATCTGCTGCAACCAGCAGCCAACCTGCAGGCACCGGAGTTACTGTCAAGCAAGAACCAGGTATTGGAATCTCAATCAAGCAAGAGCAGGAGTGGCCCCTGACAGTAGCTGAGGCTGATGATGGTCCAGACGAGTTTCTGGAGAAGTTGGACAAGCTTCAAGCCAAACTTGACTACCTCGTGGAGCGCACACAGGTGGGACAGGAACGTCGTGCAGAGGTGCTGGCTTCCAGCCATGGGTCGACGAAGGACAACGCGTCAAGCAAATGAAGTGGCTTTGAAGGTGTGCATCTTCACCTGGGGCCATCGAGTGCCTGTTGTTGCTGAATGTTGAATGTTGTTGTGAACTGTTTCTGGAGTGTTTGTTTGTAGTTGCAGGAAATGGTAATCCTGCTTATAGTTGCTGCTAACCAATGGATGGTTGATGAACTCGTAAAAAACTTCATTTTGTAGAAGTGAAGGGGAATGCATTGGTGCGTTAAACATTTCGAATGTGGTGATTTGAGTTTACTAACATGTTAGTAGCCATCCAGTGCGATTCGTTACTCCCTCTGTTATGTTTTATACGGTGTTTTAGAATTTGAATAGGTTGCACTTCCTAAAGTTTGGGACTGCCAGCTTAACTGTTCTCCTGGTTGGAAACAAGGCGCTGCACGCAGGGAAATGTAAAACTTCTCTGTATGCATCACTGAATCGCGGATTCATTTCTAGTTCAAGATTCCAATGCCATTAGTTGACATTTGGTGTAGGTCACCAGCATACTACTGCACCTTGGACCGCAGGATATCTGACGGCACACACCAAGGTGCAGCACAGTGAGCAATTTGACGGAAATAAATATTTTGGCACTATTATTAAAATCATCCCTTTTCCGATCAACGGAGTGAGGCAATAACGAACAGAACTACATAGCAAGATGATCATCCAATTCCAACACACCACTAGTCAAAGATGCAAAGGATCCACGGTTACAATCATCTCAAACTGGCATGCCAAACATAGTGTTAAACGAACCTCCATCGACCAGACGAAGAGTTACAAAGTATCGTACATTGAAAACAGCAGGCAACCTAACAACCATCAAACTCAGATGGTACACCAAGGAAACAACTGGAATCCCTAGACTTCTTGCACTACTCCATTTAGTCCTAGCAATTTCATGGCATGCTGGGGACAGATCAGTGTGTCCTCCTGGGGGACCTTGAACGATATCTTGGTGGTGGTCTGGGAAAAAAACACAAAAGTACCAAACAAAATCAGTAATATTTCATTTAGTTCGTGGGCTGAGTAGCGAGCATCAACAAATCAGCTGACAGGGGACATAGTAACAGGGGAGCCCTTGCATGTTAATAAGAAACAACAGGAGGCATACATAAAGAGTTGTATTGATGCAAGCCAAACAATATTACTCTACCTTGGAAATATAAACATAAGACTTAACAGACAAACCTAACAGGCAAACATGACTTCTGGAAGTGTCGGGCATTGGTAAGAAAACACTTCAAGAGAAATGAAAAAGGACCAAGGAAAACATACTCAAAAGAATCTACAAACCAATAACTACAGTGCATATGACCTGGAGCCTCTAGCTGCAGTTAAGCTACCTCACCAGATTCCCAAAAATCAGTGGCATGATACCTTCTGTATTGGATGACAAGTACCAATTTCCTCAAGAGCAAAGAGTGAAAAGATATAGAAATGAAAGGGAAGTAACCTTCAGCCCAGTCAGTTTAGGTTTCTAATTTCCAAATGTGTTCTGGGACTTGCATACCAGTTTCGACTCCACGTTGAACACCTCAAAATATCTTAAGGTGGTGTAATTAACTAAAAATAGCAATACGTCGCAAATTAGTGAAACTGGCTTGTCTGCTAGCCAAGTAAATACCTGGTGTGATTAGCTCTGACACTTTCAGAAACCCCCTACCATCCTTAAATCGAGATCTAGAGATCGTACCTTTATTCAGATATTCTGAACAACCTACCAACGTTGACAATTGTGAAACAAACATGTACCACCCTAACACAAGGGTCTAGCAACACTAACAAAGCAAGCATGAAAGAAAGAAAAACACAAAAGAAAAGAGCCTCTGTTTTTTCCTACCAAAATTGGACAGGAAAACAAGAAGAGAATACCTCTTTTGAGTGTTTCTGCGCTTAGCAGGACCACTGCTAAATGCCCAATCAACACTTATTATTTGGGCATAAAGCTCAGTTCCATCCAGTTCTTTTATTGCAGCCTGAGCTTCTTCAAAGTTCTCATATTCAATCAAAGCATACCCCTGTACAGAGAAAGGGCTAAAAGTAAAAAACTAACGCTCGAGAATATGCAAAAGAAAAGGACCATGTTTTTTTAAACAACAGAAACCACACGTGAAGGTACTAATTTACAAGATCAGATATAATTACAAAAAGGTGTGCTTCCACCCTAAGTTATTCACTAGTTGCTATTAACGAATGCTTTCAGGAATTATGTTAAGAGTTATCAAATTCAAAAATGAGGAATATTATGATGCAGGCAGCAAGTGAACAAGCATAAAAAGTATAGGTAACAGAAAACAAACCTTGACAAATCCAGTACGACGATCCAAGTTCAAATGCAGGTTTCTGACCTGCCCAAATTCTCGGAAAGCATTGTGAAGGTCATCTTCTTGTGCTTCTTCGTGAACTCCAGTGACCAGCACAATCCATCCTTCAATTGCTGTATCGAAAGACCAAAATACACATGAGCTCAAAGTGAAACCACCTATACCTATTATCATCATCAGAGTAGAAATTTCACCCAAAAAAAAGAAAAAGGAATTATGTAATCATGCAGGTACCATGAATTCAAATCCACATGATGAACTAGAAAGTTTCCAGATTGCTCAAATCATGAACTATTAAACAGTACTTAATGGTAAAAGAAAGGTATGAGGTACCAATCGAAAGGCTGCAAGGGGAAAGAACAAAAGAAAACGGTAGTAATCTCAGTTGTGATTTCATAGGAACCAAAAGTCAACTAATGGTTTATAAAAATGTTCAGGATTGAGCGTAGCTCTCATTGTAGCTACAAAAAGTAAGAGCCTTTTTTACTTTATAACCCCAGCCAATCTAGACAGCTAACAAACTGAACAACATTGATGCCTCGAAAAGTCTTCAGCTCAATTCAAGAAACAACCACCTCAATAGTTTCAGAAAGAACTGATAACGAATAGACAGCAAAAGATAAACGGAGAACATAATACAACATTACAGTCACATGTCACATCGCGCGCATAAAGGCAAGCAATATTTCAATTGGAAATAATCTCGGGACATGATGTCATCAGACTACAAGAACTGTCCCAAGCCAAACCCTAGAGCAATCAGACTAATGTTTCAAGCGGTAACTCCAATGAGAGGGAAAAAAACAGGGAGCCAGAGGCGATATTTGCCTGGAACAATTCTCCAGATCACCCAAAAGGTCCACTTTCACATCCACATTGCTAGCCGAAAATTCGATCTTTTCCACGTTGCAACAAGTATTGGCAACTCGGCCATGTAAACAACCCATCAAAACAAAACCTTCTATTCGAATCCTCAGATCGGCTTATTACGCAGCAAATCAATACATCTAGGCAGCGAACATAGTAACTTACACAAGCTACTACGATAAGGTTCAGATCAAACAACCCTACTTGCCTAAGTACATTGCCTCAAAAATAATCCTTGGAACCAAATCTTGAGAAAAAGAAAGAAGGGAGTTTGGGGAAACGTACATCGGATGGGCGCCGGGCCGCCGCCGGAGCCGAGGGAGTCGAAATCGCCGCGTCCCCCAGCGCCGAAGCGCGAGTCGCGGGGGGCGGACGAGGAGTTGGGGTCGTCGCGGAAGCCACGGCCCTTGGTCTTACGCGGCGCGTCGTCGCCCGCGATGGTGGAGCGGAGGCGGGACGTGGGGGCGGGGGCCGGCGAGGGCTCCGCCCCGGCGTCCTCGTCCATGAGGTCGTCGTCGTCGAGGTCGAAGTCGACCACCTCCACGTCGGCGTTGGTCACGGCCGCCATCGCCGCCGCCGCCGGGGATTGGGTTGGATAGGGTTCGAGGAGGAGAAGGGTTTGGGTTGGGGGTTTGGGAATCGCGAGTCGGCCGGGTTATGGAATTTTCAACGACGCCCCTGGGATATTCCTATGTAGTACTAGACACCTAGACAAGCATTTCGGACTTCCAGTAGTTCTTTTCCTTTCCGGTCCCGGTTCAGGTAGGCTTCGTGCCCTCAGCATGCTATAGGGTACCGCACCAAATCGGTCAATTGCGTTGGATCTTTTTCTTCGAAGAATTGTGTGTGACAAATATTTATGCATATTTTCTGAGATTTGAGTGAAGAATTTTTGCTAAAATACTTCATAAATAAATTGCTAGGTAAACACTACTCCCACATCACAAATTATAGTAGGTTGTTTTGGTATTTCTAAATTCGTAGTTTTTACTATTCATCTTGATATACACTACATCTAGATACACATGGGTGTTTGGCACTGTCACATCGGATGTTTAGAGACTGATTAGGAGTATTAAATAGTGGTTAATTACAAAACTAATAGCAGAACCCCTAGGCTAAATCGTAAGACGAATCTATTAAGCCTAATTAGTTCATGATTTGATAATGTGGTGCTACAGTAACCATTCGCTAATGATGGATTAATTAGGCTTAATAGATTCATCTCGTGATTTAGCCTAGGAGTTCTGCTATTAGTTTTGTAATTAGCTCATATATAGTCATCCTAATTAGCATCCGAACATCCGATGTGACAGGGCTAAAGTTTAGCCCCTGTCTCCCAAACACCCCTATAGTAAAAACTACGAATCTACATATGCTAAAATGACCTGCAATTTGGGCAATTTAGCGTATATAGCTAGAAAATTTCATGGCACCCGACAATATACCACTCCGCATGACAGTACCAAGAACAAAGCAGAAAATTTCGTGTCTATACATAACCCCTAATAGCATACGGGTAGTATGTTTTTTAGGAAATAGAAAGTTAGATCCATTTTGCACCACAAATATAAAATTTTGATGGCTGAAAATTAGTTAGTAGGGAACCCAAAGGGGACGCTACAAAATTGGTACCATATGGATATATGGGTGAGGACGAGAAATTGTATAATCGGAATATATGGGTTGTACAGGGAAGGAGAGGTCATGGATGGACACCATTGGCCCACAAGAAAGGCATCCAAGTGGTTGCCTGGGACGATCAAAGTTGTCGTTAGAAATGTAGATAGTATACATTGATTTTCACACAGACACACACAAGACACACGCTTATATGTCTCTCCCACACACTCAAGGCTCACAAGTTACAAATTACAAATGGAAGAGTACTTAATTACTCGAGTGCGTACAGCATTTATATTTAAGTACGTTGGGACGAAAAGAAACAAAAAAAAAACACAGCGGTGCACACACATCTGCATACATATTAGCTAGAGAACCCATGTATGATACGGCTAAAAAAATTTATGCCAGCTTGTTTCGATCACTTGCTTTGTTGCTGCCACGGTGGCTGGCATGTGTGCATGGCATGGAGCATTATCAGGAGCCGAGATGGGAGGTGGATGCCAGCGCCACCGCCTGCGCCCACACCTTGAGCCGAGCCTTCACGTCCATCGGATCAGCTCCTGTGTTTCGCAAAGAAAAAAAAAACAGATCAGATAAGCACACGCTATCACGCTTTAATTTTCTTTCACTAATTTCTGCGAGATGGATGCGTGAATGGATTACGCAACTAATTATGATCAGCCCTCCTCCGTCCCAAATTATTATTCGTTTTGACTTGTACATAGCTTTTGCTATGTATTTAGATATAATATATATCTTATTATATCTAGTTAAAACGAATAGTAATTTGAGACGGAGGGAGTAGCTATCTAGCATCACGTCGATGAATCTCATGATGAGCAGGGATCCTGATGGTGAAATGGAGTGGATTGTGCTGGCAATGGTGAAATGGAGTGGTCGTCGCTGTCGCCGGTGTATTTGCCGCGACGCAGACGAAAGAAAGAGCGAAAGAGGGGAAGGTAGGTGCTGCAGGTGGAGGAGTAGCGATCAACTCGAGTAGTGATCATAATTAGCCTCCCTCTCCGATTAATACAGTAATAAAGTCCATCGTCTGGTGCCCTTGCTGACCTGACAGAGAAAGAACTCGTCGTCGCGCTTGCCATGCCGGCCATGGCAGGGTACCAGGGGGATTGATTACTAGTAGTATATGCTTTGCCTGCAGATATTATCTGAGGCGTATCTATGTCTAAGGCACGTCTAGAACACGAGCGATTATTGTTCATGGATTATTCTATGGAGGAAATTGAATTGCTATCAGTATTCTATAGATGGTGAGATCGATCGATCGTACCGGGGCTGGAGACGGCGCCGGGGGAGTCGGCGCCGCTGCTGGCGGTGTGGGTGGGGCTGCTGCCGCCGGACGTCAGCCCGTAGCACTGGATCTCCACGGTGCAGTCGGAGGGGAGCTCCAGCCCGAGGTCGCGGCACGCGCGGACCTCCTCCACGTCCATGGCCACGCCGCCGCCGCCCACCGCGCCCGCCTGCTGGGACCGGCCCGGCGAGGAGGCGCCCGAGCCGCCTTCGCCGCCGCCCCCGCCGCCCTTCCCCACCACCACCACCACGGGGGTGTCCGCGTCGGGGGCGCCGCCGTTGCGCTGGTGCCAGCTCCGCTTCATCTCCCACGCGCGGTCCAGCCACGCCTCCCGCGCCGCGCGCTCGCGCCGCACCACCGTGAAGCTGCTCCGCCGCAGCTGCTGCTGCCTCGCGCCCGTCGCGCCGAGCAGCCGCGCCCACTGCTCCTCCGCCGCCGCCTCCGGGTCGCTGTCGTACCGCTTCTTGCCACCCGCGTCCTCGATCGCCAGCCACGCGTGCGGCGGCGGCAGCGCCCGCGCGCCGCCGAACGAGCGCCGGCGCCGCGCCGCCACCGCGTCGTCCTGCAGCCTGCCCTTCAACACGCCCTGGGCACGCCCGGCGCCCTTGCTGCCGTCGGCGTCGGCGCCTCCCTCGACAGCCAGGCGGGACACCCGCCGGCTCGCCGCATCCCTCGCCACGACGCCGCGGTCACCACCGTCTTGCCGCTCGTCGTCATCATGGACGCGGCCAAGACGTTGCTCCGTCGTCGCCATCGCCATGCCTGGTCCGACGATCACCTACCAAAGTAGTCAAACTAGCTAGGAGCCGAGGATACCTATCACTACTGAGCAGGTTGCTAATGCAACCCAGGTGGCTCGTTCAGCTAGCAGAAGAGAAGAAGATCCAAGTGGTGCAGGTGAGAATACCTGGAGAGCGATCAGTGGTTGGGGTGGGAAGTATAGCCTGTCGGGTGGCCGTCGAGTCTATATATACCCGACCGGCGGGGCAGTGCGAGCTGAGGTCACCGGCGATGGCGACCGGCGGGGGAAGCGGTGGCGCGACACATGGACCGGGGGATGGCTGGGGGTGGTGATGTTGGACGCTGTCGTCGCTGCATGGTGTGGTGCGCGGTATGGTGGCGTGGTATGCATGGCAAGGAGTGTATCAACAGTGCCCTGCCCTGTTCAATCAGGCGTGTAGGCCGTCGATGGAGCCGGCCGGCGTAATGAATTCAGAATTGGACGCTACTTCAATGTAGCATATCTGTTAGGGGTAGTGTGCGTAGTCTCTGCAGTCTTCATGCATTGACATATGTGTGTAGCATATCTGTTAGGGGTAGTTAGTGTGTGTATATACTTTGTTATGTCTGAGGTGAAAATACAATTGGCTAAAATTGGAACTCCTGTCACTTCCTCTCTTTTTTTAAAAAATATATCAAACTACATTCAAGATTTAAACTTTTAAATGTTTGACCAGCAATTAGTGTAAGTATAACATGGATTTTGTAATACAGAAATGAAACAACTAATCTCATATTGGAAATTGGTGTCAGGGGGCTGAAACTTGCGTTCACCACACTAGCTCGACGATGTATTTCAACTAATTACTCTGGTGAGCGGGTTGATGAAGAGGATAGACGCGAAAATCGACATTGATGTTGCTATTGGAACCGTTAGATTTTTTTTTTCTGAAGCAATTCAGTGGCATGAAAACCCACCTATACTATACTGAATCGAAAAAGGTGCTGGAAAGTGCATTATACAAGTAAACCCCAGCATCCCGACTTACCGAGGGAGGAGAGTTACAACATATAGAGTGATAGGCATGCAAGAGAACTAACCGTTAAATTTGCATCGCAAGGTTGATTGAGCCGAACTTTGTTATTAGACACCTGGCTATTAGCATGTCCTTTTGTTTTATCGTTTGATACCAAATGTTACAAGAGAAAATGCGTACTACTGCAACTCCACCGGACCAAATCACACCTTAGATTTTTAAAAAAACAGTGAGATCACCTTTTGGGATAAGTCATTCTGATGTAAATAATACACACGTATCTCCTGAAGTTAATAGACGATTTCCATAAGATCTACAGATGTGATTCTAATTTGCTCTGGACAATCAAAGCGACCGAGTAATAATGGGAATATGTAGGGTTTGCCATTTTTTTTTCCTGCGAGGATGGTTTGCCATTATATATGGTGTGGTAGGTTGAAGACGACGTCATTCTCATGGAACTCATCGCTCGACGGGCAACCGAATGATTACACGCTGCATCGCGGAAGCTTTCAAAATGATGGTTTGGCGATCGACGGGAGGATCGAATTATACTACGAGAGTAATACAGTACATTATCACGAGATAATAACTGCCGACGAATTGAATTGAAATGACCTCCAGTGCTCTCAGCCACACAAGTCCTGAAGCTTGCCTTTTCTTCGCGCCACCATGATCGACGACCGATCCATTCAATCCATCCTCCCGTCAGATGATCGGCAGGGCATGATGGCCCCAGATAAGCTCGAAAGGGACCCATGGCGCCTGGCGGCCGGCCGGCATGCATGCATGCCTATCCGGATAAGCTTAACCACGCATTAATTAATTACCCAAAAGGAGTAAAGATAGCCATGATGATGAGGGGCTCCTCTTCAATCGGAGGGGAAGAAAAGGCAGCGGCGCGCCGTGGGCGGAGGAGCACAGGCGCCACGCCGGATCGGTCTTGCTTATTCAAAGCTGCGTGAGCGCGCGGGAGGAGGAAGAGGAAGACGAAGAGGCCGGGCCCGCGGCGGAGGCCCACGTGGCGCGCGCGGGTGCGGGGCCGGGCCGCCCGGGAGGGGAGGGCAGGGGGAGGGGTGACGTGGCGCGGGAGGGGAGGAGCCAGGTGCGGTGGGGGTCGGCGTCCACGCGGTTAATCCGCCGCGCCAAAAGCGGGGGCGCTAATCATTTTTAATTAGCCCCTCGCGGATGGCGACGGCTTAGCGGCTCCGGATTTCGATAATTAATCATTAATCACCCGGGTGGGACCGGGGACGGAGGCGCGTGTGGAGCCCGCGGCGCTTTAGTCTCCCGCGTTTGCCTCATGCGTGATGACCTCACTGACACATGTCCCTTGTATCTCGGGGTCTGCTGGGGTCGTGACACATCGAGAGCGTACGTGCACGTCCATGCACATGCTTCCTTCCAAGAAAGGGCCGTGTATTTGGTGAGCCTGGTTACGTACGTAGAGAATGATTCACGGCCATGCATGCGATGGCACGTCCGATGTGCTCAGCTCGTCGTGTGTTACAACTTAGAAGTCTTTTTTTTATTTCATCTTTTGTTGTTTGAGAGATGATGATCGAATAGCAGCACACTAGGGTGTGTGTATGTATGTATGATACATATAGAAAAGGTTGGGAGTGAGGTGTTCGCCACCATTGTTTTTTACATTTGGTTTAATTTTGAGAAAGTTTTCCACATAAATAATATTTTGTGCCGATTGTGCAAGTTAGCTTATTATTCAAATACAGTTATTCAGTTGCTGCTACCTATTGGTTCCCAAAGTTTAGTGACGAGGATCGGGAGGATTAAGATTAACTGTGCACGGTTAGCTGCTGACGTTATTCAGGTAGAAAAGTGACATTCCTGCGTGGTACTCGATAAGTTAGTGAATGATAACATTGCACGTGGAAGCAACACCTGGAAAGCAGAAGAAATGCTTATGGATGTGCATCAAGCAAGGCCGTAGGGGGGGCCTACCGCGCTTTAGTTCCCGCGTATACCTCATGGTGCATGATCCATCGATCCACATCTCAGTTTTGGTATGGTCACCTTCCTCATGTACAACTAACACACGGCGGCGGCCAGAGAGATACTAAAACAGTAGGGAGAACAGTTGCTTCATATTCACCTCCTGTTTGGCGTACTGACACATAGACAATGTATATGTCCTGGCACACAAGCTTCCAATGCAAGCAGAAGCAGGGGATGCTGTAGAGATGGACTGGACGCGAGATCGAGATAGCAACAATCCGATTAGGAGGTCAGGTCAGATCAGATCAGATGACCGGTTCGTGCATCGGATTGCGTGTGTAAAGAAGAACTGGCGGCAAAGATAAGCTCGAGACGACATGTTCTTGTTCTGTCACCGATGATGCGGCGGCAAGCAACAAGGAAGCAAAAACTCCAAGGCCCAGCGAGCATCTTACCCCGGCCCGATGCTTACATGGGCTTTACGGGCCTGTCGAACGAAGAAAGCTTTCTCCTCCGTGGGTTGGTTGGTGGAATCGGGCGGATATATATAGCCCAAGACAACGCAGTACTTAAAGCCCACTGAGCTCGCAGCACCCGTGGGCCACTTACTTATTACAGCCCAGCCAGGATGAGTGGACGATTTTGTTCATTTCTCTTTTTCTTTCCATCCTACTGCTTTTTTAATCTTTATCCTTGCACAGGTGATCGATGCGCTAGATAAAGATTTTAATTTTCTTTTTTCTCCCTTTGTTTATTTTCCTTCACCAGGTAATTCTTTTTTCTTGCTTGGAACTCAGTATTTATGCAACGAGGGGGAAAAAATTGGTCAGCGAAATCCCCCGCTTTGGTTTCCAAATGTACTGATGCTGAATGGTGAGCATGTAAGCAGTACTACTCTAAAGTCAATCTATAGCTCCTCAACTGTTCTGTTTCTGATAGAGAGGCAACAAGTACTACATGTCCAGTCTCAAGTCAGCCCCAGGAATTGCAAGTTTTTTTCTTCTAGCTTAGTCACGAACTTTAATCATCCAAGCTGGATCGATCGGCCAGCAGACCTGAATTAAAGGACATGCGTGAACTGTGCTATAAGATCTGATGTAATCATGTAAAGCAGCCAGGCTTTAGGAGGAGGAGGATGGCAGATTTGCATCTTCTCTTTTGCGTTAGTAGGAGGAATAAATAATTGCCTGCTGATGATGCTGGGGTGACTTGACTTGTCCCTATCTTCCTTGCCGACATCTCATATCCCTCTGTTCTTTGTCGACCAGGTGCTTTAATTTGTTAAACAAACGAGGCCCAGATGCTTTATTTTCGCTTCATCTATAATTACCTGGCAGTGGCACACCGTTAATCCATCACCGTGACTGACCAGGTAGCTAGTACATAGCAGTGCACTTGACATCTCTGATGCTATTTCTTCAGATATACGAACGAATTCAGTCCCATCGATCAATCTTGTCTCCTCGCTTCTCTTTCTTGCGTGCCATCTCACTCTCGAGCTTTGATTCACTAGGTAGGTTTTGATTTTTGTGGGTTGGGCTTTTCCTTTGGTAGGACAGCTGCTGGCTCCTCCTCCATTGTTGGCTTTAAGCTTGGCGCCATGCGTGCAGGCGAGTAATGCCGTGGGCCTTTCTAGCTCTAGGCGAAGCATCCACGTGACGCGAGAAAGAACGACACGGGCCACCATCTTCTATCACAGCCTAGCACGATTGGTATCTCGCATTGTCTCAGGGTGCACTAGATGCATGGAAATCTGATTCTGATGGATGCATTACATTGCGTGCGTTTCCGGATGTAGGGGACTGGGATATGTGTTCAGTTCAATTAACTAAAAGAAATTTCATTTCTTCCTTTTACACACACGGCACACCTGGTGAACAACTGCGTGATGTCATGTGGATGCATCTGCATGGAGTTATACACACACAAGCAATTATTCAGTATGTCCTGTCCAGTTCTTGTCTGACGCTAATCCATGGTTTTGTTTGTTTGATGATGATGGTGATCATGACTAATTGGCCATTAGCATGTCATGGTACTGTTGAAGATTCTCACTAGCTAGGATACATGGGGTTGGCATGCCTCTCGTTTCAGCAAAGCAAATGAGTGGATGAGCTGGAAAGCCCTCCCTCTCAATAAGGACCTAGCAGTGTAGTGGTGAGCAGGGCCATCACAATTCACAACACAACCAAAGGGCAAGGGCCTATGGCAGCAGGAGGGTATCTAATCAAATCTGACCTAATAATCTCACCTCATCTCCATCTCAGCGAGCAACGCCGCGTGTGTATTGCTAACAGAGCGAGCCTCCAATGCGGCTTAGCTGTGGTGTTAGCGTGGGGTTCCTGTTTGTCTGGATGCCACTTGGCTTTATTTCCCATCCATTGAAGGGCAATAGACGCTAGAATGTAGTATCATCAGGGCTCAGGACCATGTCCTCCACTGCACTGCCTTTAACCTCTCCTTTATGGGCTTGCTGCATCTTTTTCATGAGCACTGTGGGTCATCTGATTTTGCAAGGACCATCCATCCCCAAGCAAATGCCTGTCCTATCATGTTTAGCAAGTGCAAGCACATAGATAGGCAGGGCAGGGCACTGCATGCAATTAAAGTGTCCAAGTGCAGATGGAAAGATGATTTGATCAGCCTGTCCTGCCCCTAGGATAACCCTTTGTTACCTTCAGTTACCCACTTACCCTGCAGGTGTTCTGGTGGACTGTAACTGCAACTGCACCTTTCAGACTTCATAGTTATATATACGCTTTTCCTATAACCTCTCTAGTTCTGGTATGGTGATGGGTTCTAGCATCAATACCTCAAGTGTTCTGCAATATAATTATTTCTTCGGCCACATTAATCCTTTTCAAATATATTGTCTCAGTTACCAAACTGGAGCAAAAGTTGAGTCATTTTGTTTCTTTCTTCCAGAGGGCTACATGCATCATTCAACTGTTCTTCTGAAAACTCACGGTCTCATGATGTCTGCTCTCTGCTCTCTGCTCTACCATATCCTTATAGTACCAAAATAAAAGTTGTGTTAATTTGTGGTTCAGTTGAAAATTGGATCATAAGTATCATCGTGGTGGTAGCCACCCCCCACAAGTTTTGTTTCCTGTTTTTTTCCGGTATGAACACCTGATACGTTCACATTGCTGGTCTCTTTCTCGTATTCAATCGGCGTAACATCTCTGCCTTTTCCAAAACCAACCATAAACGCGGCGATCGCCAAATGTGTCCCAATGCAAGGCACACCGGGGATGTGATCCAAAGGTCCTATGTTCTATGTTCCAACATATATATGACTATTAACAAGATCTCCGTCCTGTTCAAAATGGCTAGGAAATTCCGGACAAACAAGAGCCATCAAACTAGTCGTGCCCATAACGCAGGCGGAGGGTGATTGCTCCAGAATTTTTTTTGAATTTAATCAAAATGCAAACTGAATTCCGAACATCGCAGTCGAAACCATTCAAGTGGCTTTATTGAAAACCGGCGTGGTCCGGACGGTTTTTGGTTCTGATAACTTTTATGTTGAGACGATGGATAGCAACTACTCACAAAGATTTTTCAGAGGTCTAGATATGACGAGATGTCAAGAACTGCAGTCTCTTATGCGCCAATTCACCAGCTTTCTTCCCCGGGGGCCTTTGCAGTGATGGAGCAAGAGAATATATCGCACACGCTCCACTGAGCAAAAAAAGCGGCTAGCTACGCTGCTGCCGGGTGTGCTTGCTGGTGCATGCGATCATTGAGCAGCGTTTGGATAAGGGACAAATCGTGTGGGACGACGCTTTACACACACATGCACATGTAACTGCATGCACGCACACATTCCGTCCTCCGCCCCTGCTTTGCTTTTGATCATGTCAAGTTCGTTACTTATGTTCCTATGGTCCCTGATTGCTTTGAGTCTTTGAGTGATCCGGTGACATCTCTGCACAAAGTTGTCTGTACTGTGTTTGTACCTTTTGGGCATATTTGGAAAACACACTCACCTAATCTCGAATATGACATTCAGTATGATAATTTGAGTAGCATATCTATAGGAAAGTGCTTTTTATATAAAAATACTCATACAATGGGAATGGCTAGTATGAATGACATCACTTAATACTTATCAACGAACTAAAGATGCATGGCGAGCAGGGCGGCTGCATGCATGCATGATGTGATACGTACGTATCAGTAGGTCTACGTGCACGTGCATCAGGGGAAGTGGTGCCGGGGGCATCTACTAATAATTTTCAATCGCATGAACTTTTTATTATCTTCTACTCACCTAGAATTACACACTACCTAGAAATTGCAGTAACAAAGAAGAAATTGTAAAAAAAAAAGAACTAGTGGCCCGATCAAGGCGGAATAATTTATTTTAATGAACGGCACAAGATAGTGCGAGCAGAAAAAGTACAAGACTACGATCCTGGGAGGTCATAGACAGGAAAAGAAAAAGAAAAAGAATTTAAACTAGATACACCAGGTTGGATTGGGACATCAACGCGGGTAGCCGCTCAACTCGAAAAAAATCGTAAGCCCCATCAATTGTATTGGAACATCAACGCGGCCACACCACTCCACTCGACAACGGCAGCCGAGACCGAAGCCTTCCCACGGCACTCACCGGCATTCTCACGCTTATATAGTCGCCGAAACCTCCAACGTGACCCTGCATCGATAGGGAACCGAGAGAAACTGACCGCAATGCACTGAGAAGGCCACCGCCATGCATGACCCTTCGCCGTAGTGCCGCTGCAAAACCACATTCCACCTGACAGAATGATATCACTAGATCCGGACCTCTCCAACGGGGTCTTGCCACATCCGCCGTTGGACTCCACCTCGCTCACGTTGCCTTGAAGAAACACTACGCGTGGGGGCCTTGCTACGTCCGCCACAGTACTCCATGTCACTGATCCATCGCCATCAGAATGGTGAGTAGAGTTGCCCCGCTTCCCAAGGTCTCCATCAAACAGACAAGCCGCCGCCGCAGGTTGATTTCGCCTCGTTGCTCCCCCGCGCACATAGCCTCCACTGTCGTGCCAGCAAGCCAAAGAAGTCGCTTGCGCCGTCTTCCGACGATGTACTGCACTGGAGTAGCCCAGCATAGCTGAGCAACCCGTCGCAGTCCGCTGCAAGCCTAGTCGTCCCATGATGCCGTTGCTGCAAGCGCCATCCTCCGACGCAGCCCCACGCCGCACTGACAGTTGCCAAACAAAGCCAGCCGTTGTGATCCGCTGCAAGCAACCAATCTGACAAAATGTGACAACCCCTATTCGCCACCAGAACTGTGATCACCTCCACACGAGCTCAGCAATCCCCGTCAAGCTTGCCATCCTACACCATGCCACCTTGCCACGCCGCAAGCCCGTCACGGCGAGGACGCCGCCATCAGCTGTAGCCTCCCATGATCACAGCGTCACTAGCAATGCCACAAGTCGAGTTGGGTCTCCAGAGATGACGTCTCTGTTGGTATTTCTTAACGTTACGAATAAATCTGCAAGCGCACGGATATACCATTGTAGCATTTCACCCGGAGAGTATTCAGGGTATCGTTATTTACATTTTCCCAAAGGATAATATTGGTGTAAAAGGATTTATCGGATACATATCCAGGATCATAAGCTTAAGTAATAGACCAAAAATCATACGGGGTAAGCCATGATAAATATATGAGGATAATGTGACACACACAAGCCAATCTTAAGAATAAATAATAAAAGAATAAGCCTAAAGTTAGCGGGAGCAAGGCATACAAGAGGTCCTAGTGGCATCTTTCTATACTACAAAGGGTCATACAAGCACATGATCAGATCTAACCCTATGCATACAACATTACGGGGAGAATATCCAGTCCTGGTCTGCCAAGGCAGGATATCTTTTAGAACTCCTACACCATACCCGAACGTGGGGGACTACAAGGGACAGACAAGGCTGTCACCACCTGCCACCTACCCCTCAAATCATGGGGCACAGTCATATTTGATGGATCCCAACACGTCCGAGCACAACGCTCGTACACGTGATCACTACTCTAGCTCCTCTGGAACCCCGACCATGATGATCGACAGATATAGAACTAGAGCAAGCCCGAAGGCACAACGAATCGATGCAGTAACATAGATTCAGCCTAAGCATATAAGTATAACTTAATAAAGAACAAGTCATGGCATAGCATACTACTGAAATAGCATAACAACAATACTCTTTATAGATAGGATACCGACAAGTCGAGTACAAAGTCATATCGAGAGCCAGAGGTTACGTTCCCAACCGACTCGAAGACTAGCATAGCACTACAAGAATTCAGCTCTAGCCTAGCTCCACTAGCCTAAGGATTACAAGAGTAGAAAGAGGGAGAGAGGCTTCAAGTGTGGTGTGTGTGAGAGGGGGGTCTCCTCCTCCTTTTATAGGTGGTTGTGGGTGGTTCCCGGGAGGTATCTCCAGGGAATCTTCTCCCTCCATTATCCTAAGTCAACAAGCGACCGCCACGTGGAAGATAAGGGCGGGAACCGCCTGTCCAGGTCCTCCACCGTCTTTTCCTGGTGAGCCGTCCTTTAGTTCTTGGTACTGATCCTTGTGGACCCATGCTTGATTGGGCTGATTTGCTCTAGCATGTGGGCCCTCTTCACCGTCGTATACGCGTCAAGTGTTCTTCTATGTGTTTCGTCCACATTTGCGCACGTTTCCTCTCTTGTACATACTTGTATTTATGAAATTACTTATTTGCCAATACATGTGGAACTAGGTTATTGATAACACATATGTGAGTAAGGAATGTTAATTTTCCTTTATTCTATGAGTAGTGTGATGGTCGGATTTCATAAGGATCATCAACAGCCTCCAAAGAGGGGATGACGCCAATGGCGCCACCGTCGCTCGTCCAGAATCTGGACAGGGTTCTCACCAGAGAACCCCGTGCAGTAGGGATGGAGCTCCAAGATGACGCCCCCAACGGGGATAACGACGTCCTAGAGCGCCGCTGCCATCGCCACTAGCTGGATCGCCAGCAAGGGTTTTCGCCCAGAGCATCCAATCCCAAGCACTGCACGCACTCAGCTCGGCAAAACCAGGGCCGTAGCCATGGAAGCCGTCTCGTGAGCGGCGCTGCCGCCATGCCTCCTCGCGCGGCCACCCACACCATGCTGGTCCACAGCCGTCCAGCTTGCTGCCGCGGCGCGGTCTCCTTCTCGTCCTGTGCGGCTCCACACGACCTCCCATTGTCGCGTCCGCCGCAGCCGTGCGGCGGCCTCACGCCGCACCGGGCCGTAGCTACATGACCTCCTCGCCCCTCTGCCGCCAACTGCCGCGCTGAGTCGGAGCCTCATCCACGCGCCGACCACCACATGCTATGTGGGGCCACCGCCGCGCGGCACCTTGCCGGCCCAGATCTAGCCGGACCCAGCCACTCCGTCACCGCGGCCGCCGTCGTGCCTGCCGACCGGCCTACCCGTGCCACCCAGTCAACTTGCGCCGCATTGATGTGTCGCCGGCCCCAAATCCGGCCGGGTCCCTCCGTCTTGCCATGCCGCCCCCAACTCCCGGCCACCGACGTGCTCACCGCCCGCTAGGCTGCCCGCGTGCGCGAGCTTTGGCTCTCCCCGCAGCAGCTCCGTCATGGCCGCCGCACGCCGTCCCCTGCCTAGGACTGGCGCCTGCGGCCAAATCCGGGCGTGAGAACCCCACCGCCGCCATCCTAGGGGCCGTTCAGACTTCCGGTAGCGCCCTCCGGTGGCGGCGAGGGAAGGGGAGGAAGGAAGTGGACGGCGGCTAGGGTTTGCCGTAGCCGCTTGAGTCACCCGAGCGGGGGTTGACGCGGGGGCTCTCCTCAGAAGAAGATATTATTTCATCAAGGCGAAATATTGCTGTGCATATTTTTATCTGGATAGTAGACGCACCTATATACGAGAATTGCAGATATTTGCAGTTACAAAGGGAATCCAGAGCAGGGTCTTTGATTTCATAAAAAATGTTGAAATATTTGTAAAAAATATCAGTTGCGATTCAATCCTTGTTAGGGTTAATGACCTCTCTTTGTTTAGAACCCAAGCAAATTTATGAGCATGTGTGTGCGAGTGTATGAGAGGTTCTAGAAATGGCACAGAGAGTATACTTATTATACATGACTGATGCATGCATGCATGCTTTACTGGCACGAAAGACCATCTGCACAAGTGGGCTCACACACGCAAGTGACAGCGTCACGGCATGAAGTAGGACGTCAAAGCTAAGGATCCCAGCCCCACGTGTGTATATGTACGTATTGCTTCCCGTGCATACTTTGAGTGGATGATACGATCGATGTGCAACGCCGGCGGCGGCAAGGCGGCAACGAAGTTATGGCCGCCGCCGGCCGGGGGGCGACGGCCATGGACGTCGCGGCCGGCGGTTGCTCTCGTAGCACGCATGCATATATACCTCGTACGTGTAGACAGCTCATCGATCGCCCATCGGTGTGGTTGATCGATGTCACGACGGCCGGCCGGCCGCCGGGCGCGCGAGCTCGGCCGCGGACTTGTCGGCCGATAGCGCGCACGCGGTCCGGTCTGGTGCGTGGTAGGGCGAGCACCGACCGAGATGAAGCAAGGAGTGGCCTTTGGCAATGCGCGAGAGCGAGACGACGACCGCGCGCGCAGGCCGGCGCAGCAGCACAGGGACGTCTCAGCTGCCGATCGATGAGCGTGTGCCCGGAAGAACCCCCGGTTTTGGCGGGCGACCTCTGATCGCTCGCGCACGCAGAGAGTGTTGTGACGCGGCCGACAAGCACAATCATGCATGGTCGCGAGCAGACACTGTCGCACGGCCGGTAGGACGGACGTCGCCGCCGCGGCCGCGCGCCCCGACCGGCCGGAGCTCGGCCCGCCCGACGTCCGTCCGTCGCTGTCCGGCGGCCACTTGCGCCGAAACGGTCGACGGGCCGCCCGCTGGGGCCCGCGCGCGCGACGGCAGGGTCGCCGTCGCCGCAGCTGTGTCGCGTACTATTAGTGCTCGATCGCCTCGCTAGCCTGCTGGCAGATTGCAGAGTTGCGTTGCGTGTGGCCCGCCCACCCGCCCGCGCGCGCCGGCTAACCAATCTACCATGCATATGCAGGTGCAGCTAGCTTCCTTCTCTTTCGCCCGGTAGCATTTTGTCGGCACAGCCAAAAAGGTAGCGATAGCCATAGGAGTAGCTAGCTATATGTGCTGGCGCTGGCACGTACGCACGTCCCGCTCGTGTGTGCGTGCACGCGTGACGCCACGCGCCGTCAGCGCTCACGCACCTTTTTCTTCTAGATGAATGGATCGGGGGTGCTGTTTGGATGCGTGTGCTGTGGTTTTCATGCTAAGGTGCACATGGTACTACTTACTACAGTGTACCAGTACTTGGTGGTGCCTAGCTAGCTACCTGTACGAGACGACGTTTCTCTTATTGCAGAAAAACAGTTGCGTACCGTTATGCCGTTACGGCTTACTTGTAGGCGACCGACCGAGCTGTGTAGGTACAGGGAGCACACGTACATACGTAGGACGGGTCGACGTGCACAGCTTACCAACAACAACTCTCTCTCTCTCTTTCTTTTTTTCCTCGACGAGCGTGAAGAACAAGAGAAGATACCAAACGAACTGCGTACACCCCATCATCAGTCTACTACCAACCACTCCTGCTACCTTAGCTAGCATAGCAACTACAACACTGGTAGCACCTAAATTACGCTGCTAACCACCCTTCTTGACGCCGATCTTAATCCTAATTTATTGGCGTGTCGTCGATCGCCTCTCGCGCGCCTGTGCAATACTATATATATTAGCTGGCCTTGGTTAGCTGGCTGTTGCTACTAGCTAACTGTAGTGGCCGTGTGGCCTAATTGAATGCCATGCCATGCCCTGCTCGATCACATCCTCGTCACAGCACGTACGCGTGCAATCATCTAATGCCACGCGTCGTCTCCCACCAATCGATCGATCGAAAGAGAGAATAATCCCCAAACAGTAGACACCCATACATACGTCCTGTAGGCTGTAGGACGTAAGCTTTAGCCAGAGCGAAGTACTCCCAATAATTCTCTGCTCAACTGAAGATGGACCGAACGAGAGGACGACGCTGCTGCATGGATAGATTCTAGTAGCTAGCTTCTAGATAGCTTGCACTGGCGCTATAGCTCGATCGGGCAGTGCAGGAAACGAAAGGAGAGACGATGAATCATCTTTCGATCAACGACTAGATCAGAGGAGTCCAGCGAATATGGCCCCACACGATCATGGGGACTAATGAAGTATTGAGAACACGCCTTGAAAGTATTTTAGGTCCCAAAGAAGCAACCACAATCAAAGACAAGCGAAGAAATGAAGAAATTAGTCATCGACGCAATTGGAGGATCCACCGCATCAGTCGGTGACATAGCAGAGTGTGAATAGGTATTGGTCACCGACTCATTCGGTGAGCCAAAGACCTAGCCACCGAATCAGTCGGTGTTAGGGATGAAAAGGACACCATCGGATGATCCGATGGCTCGCGAGGAAGCATCGGAGCTTCCATTGGAGCGATTGGTACAACTGCGCTGAGGCCAAGTCAAAGCTTACTATCGGATGATCCAATGCCCTGATTTCTACAAGCGTCGGATCAATCGCTGGCCTGAAGAAGAAATGAAGCGAAGCACCAGATGTTCCGAGGATTGAGTTGGTGGGCATCGGACGAAGAATATTTACTTTAGAAACTTCCAGAGAGGTTTTGGACGTGGACATCACGCACCGATTGATCCGATGCACCATCGGATGAACCAGCTGATGAATAGGCGCATTAGGTCGGTGAGGAATCTGAGCAGAATCTGGGCGCGGGGAGGCAATGGCTAGTAGCACCGGATATTTCGATGCGACCCAAAATACTACTATCGGAACATCCAGTGGTATACTTTAACTAGCCGTTGGAGCAACGACTCTTTTGAGTTCTTGGGCTATTTATACCCCCTCCACTCGCCCATTTGGAGTGGCATGATGAAGTTGAAGAGTGCAGGAGTCCATTAAAGAGCAAGACACATCAAGAACACATCGAAGCCACCAAAAATGCTTAAGTGATCCATCAAAGGCTTAGCACAAGCTTAGAAGAGTGACTAGTGCTAGGATATGCCTAGAGGAGAGAGAGTGCAAGGTGTGCCTACCTTGTGATCATGTTCTAGAGTGAACCACCGTTGCATAAGGTGTACCGACGTCTTGGAGCCTTAGTGGCTCGCCAATAAGTTTTCGACCCACCGGCTTGATGTGGAGCCTCCTTAGTGGAAACGGCATCAAGGTGATAGGGAAACTTGGCGTGAGCCTTAGTGGCCCCGAAGAGATTTGGTGACCAGGAAGCAATACTCTTGTGTGAGTGCTTCAACAACGTAGACTAGTGGTGGCTTAGTGCCTACCGATACCACATGATAAATCATCATGTCAAGAGTTTGCATCCCCTCATCTCCTTTACGTTTCCGCATTTCATACTTGCAACTTGTGTGTCTTTACTTTCTTAGTGTAGTATCTTGATAGGATTGACTCTAGGTTGCAAATTTTGTTTTGGGACGAGAGTTCCACACTAGATCAACTATAGTTGCACATCTTGATAGTATGATCTAGTTTAATTTTGATGTAAAAGTAGTGAAAGTCATAGGTTAAGATTTTAAGTTTGACTAATCCACCCCTTCTCTTTTAGGCTACGAGCACCGATTTCTTTCGAGGAGACCCAGAAGGTGCACCACTATTAGTTGGTACCAGCTACCAAGCTTGTTGTTGGCTACAATTAGAACCGACCGACCCATCGACCCATCGATCGATGCGTCCTTTGACGTACGACGACTGGCGCGAGATCAAGCGACGCACGCACAGGCACTGTGACTCAGCAGAGCTGACGATCGACGGCGAGAATGAACACGGTCGCGCCGTGTGCGTGGCGTCGCGCGCGTCTCGTCTCGTCTCTCCACAGCTGCCTAAAGCCATCAGTAGCCCACATGCACGCGTCGCCGTCGATCGTCTATCATTCACATTTCACAAGCTGCTCAGTATAAGCTGAAGCTCATACGACTACATGACGTGTGCACCGGCGCGCTGGGTGGCCCACACACCTACCTACATGCGCACGAGATACTTATACTTACATGTACGCATCCATGCATGCATGCATGGCGCGCGGGCGTACGTGTACAGGAGTTGGGCGACCGACGGGTCCATGGACGTGACCGTACGCCGAACATGCCCGCGGCGGTTCAGTCCGGGATGATGCATGTGCTCTCGCCGGCCGTCATGCCCATGCATCTCGCCAGCACGCCGCCGGGCCCCACTATTACCTGTTTGGCAAACAGTCTACTTGTCAACTTTTATTTCACGGCCAGCTTCGTTCTGAATTCTGATGATGCATGCACAATCACAAGCCGCCAAACGGAGCACCCCCCCCCCCACGCCCCCACCTCTATATACACACACATACATACTCTTCGACGAACCATTGCATATTTCTCGAAAAGAAGCTTTAAAGTATTCGAGTGCAGCTAGCAATTAGGCACCGTGGCCAAGCATGCATTCTGACCAGCCGGCACTGCACATGGCCGCGAAGAAGCACACACCACCCGTCTCGCGTCGTCGTCGTCGTCGTCGTCCTGCCCATAATAATACTGCCTCGCTAGCTAGCAGCCTGATTAAGAATCCTCTTATCGCTAACAAGAATAATCAATGGCCACGAGAGGTCAATCAGAGGGACAGGCAACCACTCCTCCAGCTTGACAGTTCCGTGCGGATCATATCCAACAGTACTGCAGCACCCGGCCGGCCATCATTAGTATAGGCCTGCCTGGCTGGGATTATTGGGTGATGAACTGATGCATGCACGGACATATATGTAAATAAAAAACAATCCATGGATTAATTAGCTACGTACAGGTCCCTTTGGAGAGCTCTAGCTCTAGCTAGGTAGCTATAAGCTATGCGTATGTGCCATGCCATGTAGCTTGCTTGGTGTGGCCGTCCTTCACTCAATCAGCAGCTAGTGTGTGTGTGTGTGTGTGTGAGGTGCTGGAAACTTTTAGCTAGTTACTACTACTAGTATATGTTTAACTTCTTTTTTTTTCTGCCGGGAAATCTAATCTCAGCTGTACGTTCTCTCCTTCTAGAGAGATGAATAAACCCCACGGGATCCCGTCACGTCTGTCAAGACAGGACGACCCTATATATGCTTATGACGAAGACACCAAAAAGCCTACCTCTTCACGTGACGCGATTGTATTGTGCTACGTGCATATCATGTACAATTTTATTATTTGAACAAATATGACAGAGAGCGCTGAGCAAAGCGATGCATGTTGTTCTTTTGGTGAAACTATGAATTATCATTGAATCCGCACGTGACTGCGAAAAGAATTCCACTCAGTACTCCATGCTTCTTCCTATCTAGTTGAAATAAAGCTTCTTAATCCCACTCAATGTACTGTCCAATTAAATATCTTATCTACCTTTTCCAATATGGCGGCTCTATGATAATCCAATACTACTACTTGGCTAGCCTCATATACCTAGCTCCCTCCTGGACGTGTGTGTGTCTGATCGATATAAATCCTCCTGCTGTTTCAATAAAAGAAAAGGAATAACCTAGCTACCCAGCCAGAGATTTGGTAGCTATTAGAAAAAGGTAGAGGTGAAAATGATCATGCTACAGCTAGTCTTTGCGAATGATGATGAATCAAGAGAATCCTTAACGCACCTTTCTGCGTTCATTGGAGGCGGCATGCACAAATGGGGAAGCCTTTTTCTTGTTCTTTTTTTCTCCACCCCTTTTTGCATGCGTGATTGCTTGCCTGAGAGCCAGCTTTAGGCTTTAGCTTGCAGCCGGCCGGCAGGTTGGTTCCTCCTGTCGGTGCACAAGTACAATTACAAGCGCTATGAAATTTCCTCCAGGTTATATTATATATATATACTCCACGACTTGCATTCTTCCTGCCATGGATCACATGCATGATCAAGTTTTTGTTTTGCTTTTTGTAGATCCCCATTCGAAAGAAGAATTTCATGAAACTCACACATGAGAATCATATCATACAGTTATTTTTGAAATTCATGTGAGGTTCCTACAAACGTGTACTCGTACCTTTAAACTAGTGAAACAGGTACCTCGCACAAAAGAAGTGAAACACGCACAGGATCATATGCAAGAAGATGATAACGATGGCGCGCAGTGGCTGATATATACAACTTGGTACCTTTGCCACAGGGTTTTCTATAGCAAATCAAAGAACACAAAAACAAGGAATATACTACTTGTCCATATGCAAGATATTCTTTCGATCAATGCAAAGATGGCAGTGGCTGACACATAATTTAATTTCTTATAAGAGGTTTGTCACTTGTCAGCGGACCGACAGCACTGGCCGGCGCCGATCTGTTCGTGAGCAAATATTCTGATGATTATATGCCATACCGAATCGAATCATGCACGCATTAGTTATATCTGAGCCGGCAACGAGCTAGCTGATCAAATCGAGGCATGCTTATGCATGGGATATGGTTTTATAACGTCAACTGTGACCAACACCGATCCGGTGATGATTGACTCATACATTTTGCAGTTCACCCCTCCCTTTGTAAAGAGCTACACATCCGCCCAGACTAGACAAACCGATCCGTTTCATTTTTTTTTTCATCAACCATGCATGCATATGTCTCCATTTCAATTTCGCATAATGCTCAGAAAATGCGAACATCCGATCCCCATAATCATATATACTCTTACAAAGACTGAAAGCTACAGTTCATGAACAATAATCTTATAGGTGTATTTATGTGACCAGCATACATAACATACGGGTGTGCATGTACGGTCCACTACAAGCGAACAAACTAACGCGACACATACCGTACGTACGTACAGCACCGTGCACGAGCGGTTGTTATCATCAGATCAGACGGTGTTGATCGCTGGCCGGCCGTTCCTTAACGACCACAAATGGTCGTCATTAGCCGGCTGGTGTCATTGAACGACACCAACCGAATACGTACGTATCTTGCAGGGGTCAATGGGAATTGGGTTGTTAACCCAAGTGCCCCTTGAGATCGAGATTGCCTCATAACATTTGTGATGATCACAGGAAGTACCGTACCAATTAAGCCGCCATGGTTATAAGTAGTAACCATATATGCACTACAGTGTCGACGTACTACATGTGCTGTGCATATGTATGAACAAAGAACGCTAAGACAAAAGACGGACTATACGGCACAGTGGATACACGAGAGGACCATCGTCATTTGTCACTGTGTCGCAGCATTGGCGCGCGCTCATCCGATCCAATTAAGCTGGGGGGTTCTCCACGTCGAAGCAGCTAAAGCGGATTGTTACGCAAATAATTGTGTCCCCTACCTTCCCGTAGGTACATGTGCAAGCTATCCGCGCCTGTTCCATCCCAACAGTTTTCATTTCAGCATACATTACACTGTGGTCTCTCTCCTCGCTAAGCTTTCATCGCACACAATGCAATGCAATGCAATGCAAGGCATATGGATGCACAGTGGCGCCGCATTTGCAATCTGTTGTAATCCGCGTACTTGATTGATTTCGACGAATCTATACGGTACACTGTGCATCTTATCTGTACGTGATGACATGCATACCACAGAAAGAAATCAGCACGTACAAGATGCCAAAAGCACCAAGCATTGCAGGCCACATCAGCAGTGGTGGCCAGTGGACAGTCCTTTATATGAGCCTTGCGTCGAGGGTAGGCCAGAGAGACGAAATGGACCATTGCGTCATGCGGCGCGCGACAGCTCATCACCTACACTACACGCGAATCTTTGGCTACACGCACGCACGCCGTACGTAGATATTGGGCACCGGCTACGTACGGCTACGAGTACCCTTGTACGTATGTATACACGTGAACTTTAAGGTATTTGTACGGCCGGGCAGCAGTTAGCGCGCCCGCAACCACACGTACGGAGTACGTGCCCACACGTACACGGAAGCTGCCAGTACTAGAGGACACATACGTAGCATGCACGTATTTGGAAAATGCATGGTTTCCCAAGAATACTACACAAACTTCACAATTCAATTCCGACAATATAACCAACCACGCAAAACTCCTGCATTATCAAATCCTTTGGAACACTAGTTTGTTTTATCAAATACATGAGAATTGACGGAACCTTTTCCTCTAAAATTCATGCGAGATTCTTGCACTAAATCCTGTAAAATTCAAGCCATTTTTCCCCTGCATTTCAAAATACCCTTACAAGTGCACAGTGCGCCGATATATGCGCTTGGGGTGTAGCGCAGACGCAAACGGGCGATGGGGACGTCAGAGAAAAGGAGGGGAGTGCAGTGCCATTGCAATGCCAATAAGCCCTAGTACATGGAGGATGGGTACGTAGCTGGTACGGCTGCTATGTAGCAGCAGCAGCGACTCGCGCATGCATATACCACGGGTGCTGTGGCCTGGGGGGGGGGGGGGGGACCTTGAGGAAGGTGCGACTTCACATCGTAGGGACGGGGGGTGATTAATTAGTCGTGTTATGGATTGGACCCGCTTGATTAATTGATTGCCCGTCAACTAGGCCTAGCTAGGCCTCCTCCTCCTGGCTTAATCGCAACCATAATATTAAGCGCGCGACTTAATTGGGCGGATAATTGGGCGCGCGCGCGCCGGCCATTTTGTGTGGACTGGATGCGTGTAGCTAGGAGCTGAGTGTACTGTAGAGAAAGGAGGAAGCAGGGGGGCGTGCGGTGCAGTGCAGTGCATCCGGGGCTGCATTATTTGCTTGGCTGCTTTGCTAACAGAGGGGGTCAAGGAAAGTGATGTGTTAGTGTGCAAATGGAGCCCAACCTGATAATGTCCCCCCCTAATACTCCCTCTAATATCAAATCAGCGGTGCGTTGTGCCGACAGAATGTTACTGCGATAATTAATCATGTGAAAAAATGTTACATGTGCAGGTCTATCTACCTGGGAAAAGTGTTTTAATTTCCTATTATAATTTGCATTAGGTTTAATGAATTCTTTATAAATATAGTAAAAAAACACTTTTGCCAAACATGTGCTGATGTGCACGGCCAAAAGATCATTTATTTATCTATTGTTATTAGTTGTATCTCTGGGTGTGTAAGGTAGAGAAGTGCAACAGTGCAATCCAGCTGGTCAAAATTTGGTGTCATGCATGGAATCAAATGAAATGGTCAGAATTCACAATTAAATAAAAGTGCCGCTGCGCAGATGAACAAATAAACAAAGCCATTTGTGGTGTTTCCTAACTTAAATTAGCAGGTGGGCCCTGTTGCGTTTGTATTACGTGGAGAGAATAGGAGAAAACCTGTCGGCAGGCTTCACAATTCAAAGTTTATGAATGACGTCATTTCCACTAAAAGAAGAGGTACACATTTTTTTCTTCATTGTTATGCAACTGGAGGTGTATTATTATACACTCTTCTTGCACCAGTGCATGCATGCGGCACACGAGTACACGACACGCCAAAGACTTAAATTAACCCGAGTAGCTTACTGTACCTGGCTCTGCACATTATTTTCTTAGTTCTTTCAAATCACCGCTTCTTGCGATTATGCAGATTAGACGTGCAATGCTACAATGCTAGGGGTCAAGGATCGATCTGACGTGGCATCCGCGGCTGGATGTGTCCGGCTAATCAGAGTGAAAGAACAGGGCAGCCAAAAAGAAAAATGCGGGTCGGACGCGGGCAGCTTTCGCGCTACATGGATATACTAGACGCTGGGGAGAGTGATATATGTCGCATGAAAGCAAAGTCCATACAGTGTCCATTTCTTTGCGTGGAAAAGGACGAGGTCCAGAGAGCGGCACGTATCGATCGTACGTTTCGCCACCAGTTAATCGGCTTCTTCTCTCTCTTTTTTTAACATAAAAATCCGGCGAGATGGTAGTAATACTTTATGCCAAATTGTACCACATTAGGAAGGTAAAGGACAGAGCTAGATAGTTGGGAGATCTCGGTGTGATTTTCACAGGCACGCTAGTTGATCAATTCATCACTACGTCGCTCTCTCTCTAATCGATCGGCCACTTGATCTGTCGGCTGTAAAATAACGTGCGAATGAAAAGAAAATAACTTGAGTGCCCATCGACGTAAAGAAGCTAGTAACAAATTTTGCTAGAGGCCTAGATCTATAAAAAGTAACAACTGAGGTACCTCTTGGTTATTATGTAATTAACCAAGAGGTGAGGACAATCCTCTTCTTACCTGCAAAAGTCGCTGGACGATCCGATGGTGTTCTGACCCGAGCAAGCCGGCCGTCCACGAGTTGCACCTCGACCTTTTGCCAATCAATGAGTCCGTTCCATCTCACCCACATGCTCTGAAAAGGAGCCATGCACATATTGACTTGGGATTTGCCCGGCATTTAGATAAAACTAGAGGCGCAGGAATTAACACGAGATAGATGTCGATATGAATTCCCGATGGGCACACACACTCGATCGGGGCCTATGGAAGTGGTAGAATGCCTACGCACGTACACGTCCGCGGACAGCTAGCAACGGGGAGGAGAAAACAAAAGGGATGACAGGGACAAAGGCGACTCGCAGGGATATTCCTGTCCAGCCCCGCAGTATTCACTTCTTCTCTTCTAATTTAACACTGAGAGAGAACTACGACAAGTACCAGTACTGGCATAGAGTATACGCAAATAAATCAGGCGCGTATACATGATAAGTTCCTGAGATTAATAATTACATGTATAGTGTATCACCATCATCAAAAGACACATTTATATATGTGCATACATGCCGATAGGAAATTTGCAGCATGCTATAATGGCTGTAGCGCTAGTGCGCGTCCAGTTGGTTGGCACACACGGAGGAGGGGGGGCGTGGGGCGTGGTCCCTTCGCTTTCGCCTCCCCCTCGCTCGATCCATTCCATTGATAGGTAGCTAGCCTCTACGCTACATGGGAGGATTGGATGGGGATTGGGTTGGCGATTGGACGGTGCCCTACCATTCAAAGGGCACGGACGGCCCACTGTCCTACACCCAATCTCTCTCTCTCTCTCTCTCTCTCTCTCTCTCTCTCTCAGAGGGCAGGGCACAAAGGCACAAAGGTGCGTACCGTAAGCTTCCACGGGCCCGCCCCGCGTACTATGGATGCCGTCCTGTTCCGATCTTTCATCCCTCTTGAATCCCGGCTGTACCGATCATTCGTTCATCATCACCAGCCCAGGCCACATCACGAATTTAACACATCTCTCTCTCTCTCTCTCTCTCTCTCTCTCTCTCTCTCTCTCTCTCTCATAAGGCTGAGAGATCCTATATATTCTTATTATTATTGTAAACTAATAAAGAAATGGAAGGATATTGTCAAGTAAATCACTCACCAAGTATCGTGTGCACCGTAGGGATTAGGGAGGGGTGGGCCTATGCTTCCTGGGGACCCCAGAAAAGATGCCTCCTTTGTCAAACTTGCCTTCCCCGTGATCTTCTAGTGCCAGCCTTGCTAATTGCCATGCTGCTGCCGCCAGCCTTCCCTTCTCTTATCACCACTCAAAATAATGCCGCCTCCTTCTATATCATAAGTCATAACAATCACCTCTGACCAAAAAAAAAAATTATGCAATGATGCAGCAATTAATCCCAGTAGCGTTTTTGTGCCACAAGTTTATTTCCAAAATTACCTGATTAGGGTCATCCCATCCAGATTCTGTAGTCAGTGAGCACTTCTTTCCTGGGAGCAATGCATAATTCTGAGAAGAAAAGGGAAGAGAGCGCTAGCAGTTGCAGACAAGAGGTAGGTTGTTACCTGATGGTCCTTTTTCCTAGCTCAACTGCAAGTCCTGCATGGAGGAAGAACAGATGGTGACATTGATTCTAGGAGCATCCATTTAATTTGCAGCGTTCAAACAGCAAATAGTATAGACAATCTTCAGAAATAATAATATATGCTACACCGCCCAGTACAGACAATGCAACGCTCCAGAATGGATGAGATCCGTTGCATGGGGAATCAAAGGACAAAATGATCAGCTGGAAAACCAGACTATAGAATTGCTCAATCACAACCTTTTGATTCGTGGCGCATTTGTTTAATTGGCGACGAGTATCCGCCGTCACATGGGCACAGATGGATGCCGTTACAATCCTAATCATGGAATCATGGATAAAAACGCTCTTTCGTCAGACAAGAAAAGGATACCAACAATAATATGTGCATTGACCAGCTCGTTTCCAATACTATGCTCCAAGAAATTTGTCTCCTGCACTGGACCCTTTTTGTATTCAAAGCTTCATGAAAAAAATCACAGGCATGAGTTCACCCTCGCTATGATCAGTGCCTCCATTGACGCTAGCGACAGTCAATCAGACAAATCATTACACTTGTACCTGTGCGATTATCTTTGCAATTATGGGAAGCCCAATTCTTAACCAATTTGCGGACACATTCAGAGCCTGCAACGTGCTTCTTGTTGGACTGGAGAAGTAACAATTTCTGATTAGAATTGCTAGCCAGCCTGCTAGCTGCCAGAGATAAACAAAAGGAAGATGCTCTCCGTCCTGGAATACGAACATATGGTGCCACCTCTTTTCCCCCCGGACCCCAACTGTGATGATTGACCAGGGCTTTTTCCCCAGAGAGAAGTGACACAGTGAGTTACCTGAAAAGCAGGAGGGCAAAAGGACAACACTTAGGTCTGACACATAAAATCTTGCAGGTGGGAAGAAAATGAGGTGCACATGCACGCACGAAATGAACAGCAGCTAACACATCGAGTTTTAATTAGCAACAGAAGAAAGGTGGACAACGCTTCTTCACAACTATGTGCTCTGCCCTGCATGGACATGGAGCACCCGTGACTGTGAGGCCGTGATATAGAAGCAGCTGCAGAAAAGAAAAAAAAAACAGAGTTCACTGGCTGCTCTGGGTCACAATCATTCACCATGGCAGCGAGAGCATCGATCCATTTCCAAATAATGTACACTCTGATGGACACGTTTCACTTTCACTACCTTGTGCCCGAAGAAATACACCAGGCAACAGGCATGCGAATTGGGTTTGAAGGAAATTGGTGAGAACTAACAGTAACAGTTGCACAAAGGTCGCGACAATTAAAATATCGGTGGAGGTGGCTACCCCACCGGTTTTGGCACCAGACATAGATTCTTAGGAGATGACGAGACAGACGCCCACGCAGAGCCGGAAGCAACCGTGGGGAAGGCTAAACCTCCCCTCCCACAACCACCTCCACCACCACCTTTAAAAGAAGGTGCTAAAGGGCTGTCCTGCAAAGAAAAGGAGAGGAGTGCCCCTAACCTTTCCTTGCTTCCCACTGAAATCTCCTATCTGCAACCATACAGTTGCTCAATTCTGGTCTCAGCTGCAGCCCAATCATTCACCGGTATATAAGTCACTACACCATCTGCATTTCCCACCCCTTCAGCCATCATCAATCCTTGAAGAAGCTTTGTGCTACCGGAGAAGGTGCTGGCTGTGCATAATTGGAGGTTGTATACATTCCACAGACCTGTCAGTTCTGCGAATTTGGAGCTCCCAGGTTCTGCATTGCGCTGAGATGGGGAGGCATTCTTGCTGCTACAAGCAAAAGTTGAGAAAGGGGCTCTGGTCTCCGGAGGAGGATGAGAAACTCATGAATCACATAACAAAGCATGGCCATGGCTGCTGGAGTTCTGTTCCCAAACTCGCAGGTATGTACAACGATTTCTTCTGCACTTGGTCCTTTTCAATTATCAACTCCCAATTCTTTCTTTTTTCTTCCTCTGCATTTTGCTCCTTCCAATTACCACCTCATATCTTTACTTCTCTTGTCTATGAAATCCCTGTAAGACAGCCCAATGATCTAAGATGTAGCTGTCAAATTGTTGCAGGGCTCCAAAGGTGCGGAAAGAGTTGCAGGCTGAGGTGGATAAACTATTTGAGGCCAGACCTCAAGAGAGGGGCATTCTCTCAAGAGGAAGAAGACCTCATCATTGAGCTGCATGCTGTCCTTGGCAACAGGTAAATTTACCTGAGAAGTAGTATCAGGGATTCAAGACTGCATATCTGCAAAGCAACAGTTGGTTATTTAGCTGATATTAGCCCTTTCCTTTTTCTATGAGAAGGTGGTCTCAAATTGCAGCACAGCTGCCTGGAAGGACTGACAACGAGATCAAGAACCTATGGAACTCATGCATCAAGAAGAAACTGAGGCAGAAAGGCATTGATCCCAACACCCACAAGCCGCTTGCTGAGGCTGATTGCAGCGGAGCAGCTCCCACCATCAGCACTGAGAGGACCTCAGGATCCAGCGACGTCAACCCATCAAGCACTGGTGCTCTGGGGAACTTGAGCCACCTCCTCAGCGAGACAGCTCAATCATCAATGCTGCTGCCAGTGTATGACAAGAATCACCCTGAAACTCCAAACTTAGCACGCCCTAAGGTGCCTCCAAAGGAGTTATTTCTGGACCAGCTTACTGCTGGACACGAGAGTTCATCAACCTGCCGCTCATCAGGCCAAACGTTGTATTTCCCTTTTCAACAGCCATTAGGCTACAGCAGTGAGAGTGGCAGTGGTGACGGTGCAAGTATGAACTCACTCTGGTTCAACCAGAATGACTTCAACTGCAGCACAATTTCCACTGTGATGCCACCAGTTTCACCATCAGCCCTATCAACATCGATGGGGCTGAATCTCCCACCAAATAATCCTCGACATGGAGGCACTGGCATTGGAAGTGCCTCAGTAGATTCATTATACTGGGATGGTACAAATCCTAGCAGCAGTAGCAGTACTGGGAGCAGAGGAAGCAACAGTTTGGGATTTGAACCACAGAGCACAAGCTCAATTCTGGAGAACAGTGTGTTCCCATGGACAGACGTCGGACAAGAAAAAGATTCAAGAGCTCACTTAGTAGAGGAACTTAAGTGGCCTGACTTGCTCCATGGAACCTTTGCTGAAACGACCGTAGCCATGCAGGACCAGAGCCAATCACTCTATGATGACGTGATCAAGGCAGAGAGCCAATTCAACATGGAAGGGATATGTGCTTCTTGGTACCAGAATCAGCAGCCACAGCAACAGCTGCAGGCAGCACCAGACATGTATGACAAGGACCTGCAAAGAATGCAACTGTCTTTTGAGAATATCTAGGCCTTATGTTCCACCATATGGAACAGAGCATACCAGCAGAAGCAGAAACTTGTAATTTTCACAGATTGATGAGCAGAACTATGCTGAGCTGCTCACATAGATACATAAGTAAGTTGATACAGAAACCATCCACCACAGCTGTTCCTCAGTTGAAGATCCTGCAGTATCGTGGAAAGGACAGCCCTGGCCTTAGGAGTGGAAGCAGAATGCATAGAAAAGTACGTTCTAGAGTCTCCTTTTCTTTCTCTTCAAATTGATTTTTTCCTTCTGTACACGACAACTCAACTTTTGGACATTTGAGTTTTGTTCACTCTCTGTTTATCAAATAAATATAGACAGGCATGGGCAAAACTGCATGTGTCGGTTGCTCTCATAAACCATGCAAGTAGTCCCAAACTTTTCAACCATTGCCATGCACGTCCATGCAAATTAATTATTGCATGTTGTATTTTCATTTCTTCTTTGAGAAGTTGCCAACAAACGGCAGTTGTATATTTGTAAAGGAAGAAATATGGAATATTGACCTGAGAGCTATTTTTCTTCTCCTTTCCCTTTCCTGCTTCTGTCGTAAAGTTTTCTGTGTGGAGAACCCAAGCTACTTGATCGCTTTCCACTTGAATACAGGAATGGAAAAGGATTGGTTGATTTGATAGGGTCCAAAGGGGCAATCTTCCTCAAGAGGAAGTAAACACATTCAGGAAATAAAAGGAGGTAACTACTCATGAATTACCTACCATATAGATTGGGTAATATATGAAGCCTCAGTATGATGAGACTCAACTTATGCTCCATTCAGTCTGCTTATCATTGTTTATGTGACATAACCATGATGTGTTCTGTAGATTTAGATTTGCAAAATCTGTAAAAGCTTTGCACTTTGGTTAGGGTTAAATATTCATCTGCCATGGGGCTGAAGCTATCTTGCATGCTTCTTGGGTCTATTCCCCATAGTTTGTGCAATGGGCCGGGACCATTTTTTTTTTATGGATGATGGTGTAACATTCCTCAAGTTAGGTATGAGCCTATGATTGAAAAAGCCCAATAGAGTAAAAGAACTCAGTTTTTCATCATCTTCATTACGAGGTACATTGAGTAAAATGGGAGCTACAACGATAAGCGTGAGGGACCTTAACACCCAAGGTACTAGATTTTGAATTGAGAAGCCCTGATCACAACAGCTCCCTATGTTTTTTATTTTCCTTGATAAAGTTGTTGACTACTGAAGATCTCCAGGATGGGACTTTAACAATTACTGTCTCTAAACTAATGTATATTAAATAACAATAGTATCACCACATCATTTTTAACTCCAAATATAATGATACAGTTTTCATATGACCGATCCATATAATTTTAAACATAGTGAATTAGTTTAGAAAGAGTACAGTTATAAATCAGGCAACTGAGTTAACAAACAAGAAGGCAAAAGATGGTGTTGATCCTAGTAATGTACAATTTAGGGACCATGTCATGCGTTCAGCTAGATTATTAACTGCTTTGACTTGGCCCTTCTGGTGGGTTCCTTTCCTGGTGACTAGTCAAAACTCAAACCAATGTAAAGATGAGTTCATTTTCTGCATTGCTATATTCCTAAATAAAGCTAGCACAATTTGGTTCCGCAGAAGCTTTAGAATTTAACAACTATCATTTTATGCCGTACAACTAATGGGACATGGCCATGTGCATGAAAAAGCTGGCATAAAGTGACTGGTCCTTGGATTTTCACAAATGAATTGAGAACAATAATGCTGATAAGGACCATTAGCACTAAAAAGCAATAGTAGGGGCAAAAATACTATTTTAATGTCTCTAGATGTTGTAAAGAACATAAGATACATTATACAAGTGATGAGCTTGATTACGTACCATGATGTATCAACTTATGGGTATATGCACTTCAATTATTTTTGTTTGTATCCTGTGTCTACTCGGACAAATAAGCTGCATTATTGGATGTATCTGGGTGTCTCAAAATGAACATGTCAGTTGAACAGAAAGCAAAAAAGAAGTATGAAAGAGAAGTAGAAATAGCAAGACATGAAAATAGCAACAGAGGAGCAGCAGTGCTCTTCCAGGTGAAAAAGACATTTAGTTACATTGTAATATGCAGTCTCAACATTGCCAACAGTAGTACACTGGCATCCACCTAACATCATCATTAGTGAGTGGAAGATAACAGAAAAGTGGAACAATATCAAAAAATTAATCAAACCACATAAACATGAGTTAGAATCTAGGGTATCATAGGTTGATGCTAATTAGTGGTCCAATGGAATAGCGGAAAAAAAGTAATAGTTCAGTGATTCCATCTGGCACAATCCATAACACAATTGAATCATTTTTTCTTAATTAAAAATTCATTTGGATAAAACTGCTTTAGTTAGCTGAAAATGTGAACATAAGGCAAAGTAAACAATTCAAAATCATATGAGAACCTTTTTTAGAAGAAAATAAAGTGCTATACAGGTAGCAGGAAACCACCAAGACAAGGCATAAGATATATTCCTGCTTAATAACATTCTGAAAGTTTGTTGCCTCTATATGACATCAGCATGATGATAAACATATGAAACCATACTTGGAAAGCATTTGTAAGCAAGAAGGTACTCAATGTTGGGCCTGCAGCTGTCGAATTAAGTTCTATTACTTTTAACACTCAAAAAGTACACCATTAGCCCTTTACACCTTTAGAGACAGGCCGTATGCACGAGATGTGACTATAAATAGTTTCATCAATTGTTGAACTGTGTCCACACACTCAAACATGCGTGCCAACAGGCAACAGACGTCAAAGCTCGTACACATTTCAACAATTACCTGCAAGATCAGCAACTATGTAAGTAGCAATCTCTCCATAGTACATAAGTACTTGTGGAGCCCACAACAATTAAGTCGTTACCATGGTCACATGAATCACAGTAATAACCAGGGAGAGGGAGAGCACCTAAATTTCAAGAGCTAAATTGATGTTATTAAAAAGAGAAATTATGTTTCTGCCACTGAATTTGAATTAGGTCCACTAAATCAAAAGGGATGACCTAAAGCTATAAGGCGGAAAGGAGCAAAAGAAGCAGATAATATAGTTGGAAGCGCCTTTGGCCAAGGCAGACTACCAATGAAATGCAAGATACAGACATGGGAAAATATGAAGATTCCCAATGATTTAACTGTGTCATTGATATATGCTATCCTATCAAACACAGTATGAAAAATGATAAACCCAAACAGGAGTATCAAATGAAAAACAATATTATCACTTATCAGAATATGTATCTGATTGCTAGATTAAATTACATATTCAGATGATCAAAAGGTTAGTGGGAATATCCACAAATATAGAGGGTTTTTTTTTGCAGCATACGATCTGGTGGTATCCACCCTCTTTCATGCATTTGAACGCACATCACAGTCCACTAGGTCTGTATTGAGGTAAAAATGTGCAATAAGTTCATAAACGAAACAACACATTCCCGTTCTGCAAACTGGAATCATAATCCAACAAAAACTAAGAAGCAATAGTAGTAGCCAAATGGTGCTTTTATGCTTTGTAAGTTAAATCCTTTTCCATCAAGGTTGAATACATAGAATGGAAGCAACTGCATACTGGAAAAAAAAGGTGTTCCGCAGGCTTGCACAGCCTTCTATTGAGGGTTTTTAGCTAATTAATAATGGTAATTGAAATGCAAGGTCACACCAATTCTGAACAAAATCTGTAGTTTATAGTTGAACCTAACAAATAAATTCATCCAGGAGATGTTCTAATGAAGCAGATATCGTGCATCCACAGCAATAAACATCCTGAGCATCTGTAAAATCTGATTGGATCAGTATGGCTTCAGAGATTTGACTTAGAGAAAGAGATGGATATTCATAATCAAATCAGCTAGTTTCTAATCACACAATGTATTTGAAATAAGATCAGTAGTAACTAGTAAGGGCTGAAACAGTGGCCATTGAATTTCTGCTTTGCTTGTTTAGGCGATCCAATCAGCTGCAATCATATGCACAGTGGAGAAAAATGTTATACTGACTTAGCAATTACTGTGCCAGCAAAGAGGTGGTAAGTCTTTGTGATACACAGATGGGTCCCAGAGAGCATTAAGGTATTTGGATTTTTGCCATGTAAAAGTAGATGATAGTATCAAATCACATGTACACGTCACAACTGCAGGTAATTTTATTGGGCCCTGTTCCTTTAGGAAGCAGAGGAGAAGCAAAAGTATGGGCTGAGCAAGGAGCTGAATCAGAGTCTTTGTACCCTTGTTGCCCCCCTAAATTCCATAAAGTAGGCTTCCATGGAATTTTGGACCTAGGCTACAGGCTGAAGCCCTGGCAGCCCAAGCCCTGTCTCTACATCTGCTCGGGAGAATTCTTTAGTTTTTCAAGTAACAAAATTTTACTTGTCTATAGCAACTATTTGGTTTGTTTGTCAGATATAAGACAGGGCTTGATGTTGTGAGCAATGGCCTGGAACAATAAATTACATACTGAATGTGTGGAGACAGGTGAGGTGCTAGGGAAGGTGACACAATTTGCATGCTAACTACAATTCAATCACAAGGATGTAGTAACACAATGTTCCTGTTAGGATAGTATAAACTACAATCCAGGAGAATAAAATTCAGCCTTCACTTCTCAGACATAACATCAATCAGTTTTGACTTGGTGAGTAGCGTTCTATACAGGGTGTTTTATAGCTGTCCAGTACAGCAGATGGCCTGGTCTGAAAAATGTATCAATGAGCTGCAGACCTAGACGCCATGGCACTACAAGCTGGGTTCATTGCTAAAATCGAACAGGCATAAGTCCATATGCGAAGCTTTCAGGATTTGATCAGCGAGTACAACATGTTGCACGGAAATCACGCAAACAACATTCCGGTGATTTTGACGACCTGGGAATGCGACACCCGGGGAGCGGCACCTAAAGCATCACCGGGTGATGTGAGCCCGTGAGGCATCCGCGCGGTGCTACACCATATCTACGTGTGGCTGTAACAAAACCGCAGGAATGAGCGCGATGCCTGCAGCGATCAACCAATCGATGCTTCGTCGGCGGTGAGCGAAGCCGCTGCCGCAGCAATGCGGGACCGACCCCGCCCACTAAAATGGGCAACGCGAAATCGTCTCCCTCCGGTTGGCGAACCGGGTAGGCGGGTCGAAACGGCCGCCCCGGCGCAATGCTGCGCGCCACCATCGGTTGGGTTGGGGATTTCTAAATGCGTCTACGAATCGGCACCACGCGCGCGCACAGAGAAGGGGGAAGTGGGGAGGAGGGGAGAGCACATACCAATCGCTCGCTCAGCCTCAGGCCGAATCGATCGCCGGCGACACGGGAGGAGGAGTAGCGGGGAGGAGGGGGTGGGCGCGGAGGCGATCGCGCATTCCCCCCGCTTCGCTTTCGGTGCGGCGCGGCGGTGGCGCTGATGAGTGCGCGTGCGGCGGTGGTGGGGGCGTGCGCTCGTTGGTGCGCCTGTCTCCCTCGCGCGGAGCACAGGAGGAGGGGGGAGCCGTCGCTACGCGTCGCAGCCCATGGGCTATTTTTGGGCCGAGAGGACGCGAGCGAACTCTGCCAGCACAGGCAGCAGGAGGCCCAGTCAGTAGCAGCGTGGCAGGCCATTAGTGGGCCTCTTGCGTTCCCAGGAAAGACATCGGCCCACCCGTCCAAACTGAACGGCGACCGCCGCCGCCACCGTACCCAAGCCGTCGACCGCCGAGCGCCGGCAGCGAAAACCCTCCCTGCGGCGAGCGCGTGTATGGTGCCCGCCGGCGGAGGCGAAGAAGATCCACCGGGTGTCGTCTGGGTTGCAGCGCGAGAACTGGCACCGGGATGCATGCTGCTCTGCCGCCGATGCGATCCGCCGCTGGATTCAGACCTCGCTTGCCGGCGGCCCTGGCATGTGGCATCTGGCTGCTTTTCTTTGACGATGTGATGCGCGCTGTCAGGAACCTCGTGCCGTACGGACTCCACTGACGCCGACGTCGTTGACTGGCTGCCGCATCACTGCATCAGCATCACAATCAGCGTCACCCTCTTCCTCTTGCTTCCACGCGAACGAGACGAGCCCATCAAGCATTCAAACGGGACTTGCGGGAGGCTACAGGTAGCGATAATACTCATGGATTCAAAATGGAATCAAATTAGGATAGTACTATTTACCATATTTTAATTTAAATTCCAATACGAATATGGATATTATCAAATATGAATACAAAACGAATGAATAGTTCAAATTCGGATTCGCATTTGATACTTACTCGACTTATAACATAGCGTCATAACGAGTATTAATTTTGTTTTATAGCTGGTCTTATAATTGATTAAAAATCATATTACAAGTAGGGAGTAAATTAATAGATATCTTATTAAAAATAATGTGTTTAATAATAAATAATTAAATATATCAAAATAAATATAAAATAAGTATTTTCATAAATATATATCATTTAATAATAATAATAAGTATTTACATAAATATATATATTATTTAATAACAAAAATAACTTCATCGATACATTTAAAAATGATTATTCATTTAATACATAATATAATGTATTTAATTAATATGATTAGTCATATTAAAATTAATTAAACTTTATGACTATATATCAGGCGTTTGTCATATAGATAATTTTTTTAAAAGTTTAAATGGTGTAAATAATTATTTTATTAGCAATATTAAAATTAACATCATTTGTAATTAGTATTTAGTAATATAAATAAGCTTAGATGGCTTTATTGGGTACTTTATTCTTTGTGGATACGAATAATGTCGGATATTTCATATTTTTATCAAATACGAATCTGGATACATCCATTTAACCTCCATATTAAAAACGAATATGAATACGGATATCCATATTAACGTTTTTAGCGAATTAGTTGATTCGGATTTCAGACGTCCAAATCCATCCCTGTATTCCAGGTCCAGGATGATCATGTGCCTTCTGCTCGATCGCGCCGAAAAGCAAGCACGTGAGCTTCCTTTTCTGGCCAATCTTCAGCGAGCCCGCACCGGTAGCTGCACTGCACATGCTGTGCAGTCTCTGCGTTGCGTTGCTCCACTCGGCCGCGACATCTCTGTAGATGATGCGACCAAAGGCACACGCGGCCCTTTCGTTCCGAAACGACAGTAGGCGATGATAGCATCACGCTAGCTGCTTATCTCGTTCGAGGAGATGAGGGGGAGGCTAACCAAGATCATCAGATGTTCACAGTTCACCAGCATTGGTGTCATGACCGTCATGGTGATTCGTTTGTTGACAAGACCTGGATTACCATTATGGGGAGGGAGATAGACCTGACGCCCGAGCTCGTGCCGGCTGGCTGCATCATGACTGAGGCCTGGGGGTTGTTGTGGCTTCCAGGACACGGGTGCACTGCATTTGCATGGACGCCGTCAGAGCTGTTCAGAGCGGCGCCTGACTGCTCCTGGGGGCGGCAGAGGCCTTTGAAAAGGGCGGCGAACGAATCCGCATCCGCCCCGACAGCAGGCACTGTGCCCGCCTTATCCTCTTGCACGGATCACTCAGAAGAGTTCAGACACTCACTGTTCAGGTCTCAGGGTCACAGGTAACTACTGCAGCAGCAGCTGCAGTGTGTGTGATGATCCATCTCGGGCAGGCCGGGGGTACCGGAGCGAGAGCTCGATCAGCTCCGTACATGTGTCGCTTTCGCTTTACAGCCCAGAGATGCACAACGGCAAGAGATGAACACCCATCATGTAGAACTAGCAGGGTGTATTGCGTCGCTTGTATTGTATGGAGACACGAATGAATACATGCATGATGTATATGCGCCCATACGCACGCTTGATAGCTCTCCTCCTGTCTCTCTCTGGCAAAATCCATCCATCCCTGCCTCGATTAGATTGGGTGCGATGCAGTGCGAGTGGTTGCCACGGATGAAACGGCTTCAGAAGGATTTAGCAGCAGCAAACCGAACAGCCTTCCAATTTGCTCCACACTGAGATCCCGGAGCAGAAAAATTTAGAGTTCTTGACAGCCAACTTCTGAGCCGACGTTTTGCTCATGAAACACCACAACTTACTACATCCAACCTCTCACGCGATACATTCCACGAGCACCTCTTCTAAGAGGTTGTTTGGTTCCATGGACTAAAGTTTAATCGCTACCACAACGAATGTTTAGATACTAATTCGGAGGACTAAATATGAGCTAATTATAAAACCAATTGCACGCTAATTTGCGAGACGAATCTATTAAGTCCAATTAATCCATGATTTGACAATGTGATGCTACAGTAAATTAATTAGTCTTAGTAGATTCGTCTCGCGAATTAGCCTCCATCTGTGCAATTAGTTTTATAATTAGTCTATGTTTAATACTCCTAATTAGTACCTAATATTTCGATGTGATAAGGACTAAACTTTATTAGTCCGTGGAACCAAACCCCCCTTAAATTCTCTTAGAATCTACAGGCAAATTACAGCTGAGATGCGACGTTAGCAGGCTAGGTAAAAATGTTTGTTCAGACCCGAGCCTACTGCATGCCTACGCTTCTTCAGACACACATCGATGGAGCAGCCAAATTCAGAGGAAACAGAGCGACCAGCCGACTGCCGCCTAGCTCAACGCGCGCGATCTGCAACAACATGCGGAGCGCCTCGTCACCTTCACGTCTGCTTCGGATGCTGCTGCTTCTGATCGCCCTGTTAAGAAGCACATCAAAATGGTGTTTTGATGGGTTACTGGCACAGGAAATACAGAGACCGAAGCGCATTGCAGGACACTGATCCTTGCAGCTACCTGTGTGACGACGGGAACCGGCGGTTGGTCCGCTTCTGCTCCTCGCCGTGCAGGAGCAACTTCCATCTGCTCGGGCGGCGCGGTGGCCATGTGAGCGAACGCCGCCGCGGCCGGCGGCGGCATCGCCTGCCCGGGCACGCCGAACATCGGCCCTGGCGGCATTGCCATCGGCGGGCACGGGAAGTGCACGCCGGCAGCGCGGGCCATGTCGAAGGCTGCCGCCGCCGCGCCCATGCTGAACCCCAGCCCCATGCCGAGGTGGGGGAAGTGCGCCGCCATGGGGTGCGGCATCTGCATCGCCGGCAGCAGCATCGGCGGCACGCACAGACCCGTCCCCATCGACATCATCTGCACCTGCAGCTGCAGGGTCTTCAGGTACTCGATCGCCTCCTCCAGCATGGACGCCTTGTCGATCTGCAACAGAAGCAAGCGTGTTAGTGGCGTGTGCCAGACGAATGAAGCAACTGGATGGATTCCATTTTAGGATCAAGGTGTCAGTGGCGTGTGCCTTGTTGCAGTTGGGGATGAGCTCCTGCAGGGCGCGCATCTTCTCGTTGATCCGGTCTCGTCTCCTCTGCAATGCAAGGTCACAGCAATTTTCAATTCACATCTCATGAGGATCACTTGCATGGCGTGCGCGCATTGGCAGAGACGTGGATCGACCGAGCAGTGCCCCGTGCGTACCCTCTCCGATAGGTTGTGCACCTCGGCGGTGCGGCTCCGCTTGTTGCTCCGCGACTCCGACCTCCTCGTCGCGCCGCCCTCGTCGTCGAGGTCCTGCAGCCAGAGAGGCGTTGCGATCAGGAATTCAGGAAGCCCGATGTTTGAATCAACAATGGCCAATAGGTGGTCGGCCATGCGCATGCTACCTCGTCCGGGCTGACGGAGCAGTCCGGGAGCTGGTGGTGGCTGCTCCTCTTGGGCTGGCTCCGGTCACCGTTGCCGGAGCAGACCGACGAGGTGGTCACCGCCGCCGGTCCCGCGGCCGCATCGGGAGCCCTCGCTTCCGGCTGCAACCTGCGTTGAGTCACCGTGGCGGCTTCTCCGTGGCGGAGCTCTGGGGGCAGAGGCGCCTGGGGGGCAGGAGGTGCCCCTGCCGCCGTGGCGCGCGGCGCTTTGGGCGGCTGCAGCCACGCCATCCTCTGCTCCGAGAACAGCGGGGTGCTCCGCAGCCGGTTCGTCGCCGCCTGCACGACCGTGGACTCGACGGGGTTGCTCGGGGCCGCGGCGGCGGACGCCTGCGGCCGCTGCTGCAGAGGACGCGAGAAGAAGGTGAAGTTCATGACGCCCTCACCGGCGCTCGGCGGGGCCTGCTTGGCCGCGGCCTCCGGCGGCGCGGCGCGGGAGGCCGGGACGGCCGCGCCGTGGTGGGGGGAGGCGGGCGGCGCGGCGCCGGGGAGGCCCGGGTACTCGGACAGCAGGCCGGCGCAGTACTCCGGGGGCAGCGGCGCCGTGTCGCCGTCGTCGACGATGACGGGGCAATGCAGCCACGGCACGGCGTCGTCGTCGTCGTGGACGGGGAACCCGCCGGCGTCGTGCGCCCCGAGCGGTACGGAGGCCATGCCGGCGGCAGCGGCGGCGTGGCGCTTGAGCTCGTGGGCCCTGCTGCTGCCGGCGGCGCTGCAGGTGAAGGGTTGGAACGGCGGCGGCGCCCTCCTCAGCGCCGGCCCGTTGTCCCAGAGCAGCTCGGCCAGCTCGTCGCCCGGCCCGATCCTGCAGGTGAGAGAATCACACAGGCATCATCATCAGCACCCATGCACGGCTGGCTCGAATCGAAGAAGAACTCGCGTCGCGTGGCAGGAACTGACATCCGAGCGCCGCGCGGCGACAGGTGGAGCAGGATGGAGCGCACGCTGCTGCTGCTCCTGTGCCTTGGCGCGGGCGAGCAGAGCGGAGAGGATAGGGAGTTGGAGGTCGGAGCACAAGCTAGCACGAACTGTTGCTGCTTGTGTGCGTGGGATGGAGGAAGGAGAAGAGAGGTGGGCGAGCAGTTAAGGAAGAGCGACGCGCCACCTACCGCAGCAGCAGCAGGAGCCGAGGCCAGTGATGGATGGGTTTGCAGGAAGAGGTGGGGACGAGGGCGACCCATGCGCTCGCCCGGGCTATCCGATATTACACATGGTTACCAAGCGATGGATCCGATGACACTTGTTTCACACTTGCAAGTATATTGGCAGGCGCGTGCATGCGGATAACTTTCTTTCATAGGACTCGTGATCTTCCAGACCGGGAGCAACACAATTTCATTACCAAATCAAGGAAATGGTATAATCTTAGCATATTCATCTCCACATGTATAATTTAGAGCAATCTTACAATTATTAACTGAGACTCCTTTTGAAACCTTCAGGAGGGGGATACTCTAGGAAAAGGAAAGAAATCCTAGAATTTTTCAAAAAAAAGTGAAACATCTAGCCATCAATCGGTATACTCAAATCATCATAGCCATTGGATCTATTATGTAATTTTTTAAAAAAATTACCCACCTTTACCATTATAAAATTAGCCTAAAATAATCCCCTAAATCTATATCTAAATTACCTACCTCTATCATTATATTCAATAAACTAAAGTAATCCCTAATATTCATGAAAATTACCCACTTATGTCATTATAAAAATAATTTAAAATAACCTCCTAAATTTGCAACTAAATTGCCCACCACTATTACTTAAAAATAACTTAAAGTAATCCTTTAAATTTGCATCTATATTACCCACATATACCATTATTAAAAACAACATTAGGTAACCCTAAATTTTAATCCAAATCACCTTAATTAAAAATATACAGCGTTACATGATTCTAAATCGTCTATTTCTTACACTATTGGTATATGATATAATAATTAAGATATATCCACATTATGTATGTCACCATTTATAAAGATATAGAGGAAGTGATGAGAATATAAATTTCTATATTCAAATTATAGCTCGTGAAAAGTTAAAGATTATAAATGTGGATGAAAACATTATAGAGTAATTACTAACTAAAATTTATCACAATCGGATGAAAATAATAAGTATATATCTATATAAGTGTTATGTTCGAATATTTAACAAATGAGAGTTAGTTCAAGGTAATAGTTTGTAGCAATGTGTCATTATTTTTTTTTCATCGAAGACGGGACATGCTAAAAAAAATACAAATCTAAGAAATTCTCACAAAAATTGGAAATATCAAACATCAATCCTATAAACTCTAATAATCATAGTCATTACTCTATTATATTTCCTAAAAAGTTACTCACAACTATTATTATGAAAATATTCTAAAATAAACCCTAAACCTATATCTAAATTACTGAGCTCTGTAATTATAAACAATTATATAAAGTAACCCCATAATCTTCGTCCAATTTACTCATGCATATCATTATAAAGATAAGTTAAAATGTCATTATAAATTTATATGTAAGTTAAAAAGTAAACATTTAAATCTTAATCTAATTATCTTCATGTGCATCATAAAGAAATATTCAAAAGTAAAGTAATATATGATTCTAAATACCTATTTATGTCATTGTTAATGTAGAAATACTAAGTTAAGGTATATATGCATGATGAGTGTCACCATGTAGGCTATTTATACATATACTTGAGGAAGTGGTAAAAAATATTGATTTTTATGCTAAACACAATGTATGAAGGTGCGATACAAAGGATTTGTTTTTTTTATGTTATAGCTGATTACTCCTTTTTTCATTTTAAAGAGTGGCATCCTATGTCCACTATCTCAATCGAGGAATGGATGTCAGAATAAATAGAATAATGATGAATGAAAAAAAGAGAAAATCTTTTAGTTGGATAAGGGGCGGATGTAGCCAAGTGGATCAAGGCAGTGGATTGTATTGTAAATCCGCCACACGTGGGTTCAATTCCCATCGTTTGCCTCTCGCATTATTGCAAATTAAGTGTGAATGTGGATGAAAAGGTGTATAGAGTAATTACTAATTAAAATCAATCACAACTGGACAAAGATAAGTACACATCTATATTAGTATTATGTTGAAGTATTGAAAAAAAGAGAGAGTAGTATGTAAAAAAATTTGATTATTAGCTAGAATTTTAATTTCTAAATAATTTTTAAATACAATAACTTTTAAAAATATTAGCCCTTGCGGGAGCACGGGTTGATGGAACAATTATAATAAAATGATATTGACACGTCATATTAGTGATAAGGTGGAGGAAAGAGGGAAGAAGAGAAGATAAACGGCTTGTATGCTTAGAGCCAGCTAAGAGCTGGTGGAGACACGCGCTCCAACAAAACTTTTGTGAGAGAATGAGGCGGGGCATGTATTAATTTTATAATATAGATTAATAGTCAACTATTATATGAGCGAGCTGGTAGATGACTATAGTGTAACGTGGCACTGTATAAAGCTAGTAGCGACTTGATCTAAGGAAACACACACTACGACTTCTACTAAAGCTAATTGTGGCTAACTAGTTAAGCAGTTAGTCATGACACATGGCATAAGTACCAAGGTCACATGAATCAAGAGCAAAAGTGATAGTGCAACAAAAGGTTCTAACCAAGCATTTGGGTAAGTAAAATCATGCACAAACATTGACATAACATTGTGTAATCCAAAATACGGGTTTAAATGTATAGGGTTTGCATTTGTTACAACCTTGATTCTTGTACAACTACATCCCATGCACTTCTCTAGCTTCAAAATCCAGTTCACCCCTAGATAAAAAATTTGCACAATCTTATCCGCTCCCAAAATGCATCTGCGGTACATGAAGTTGACAACGAGTGTCATCCAGATCCCCAAATTCCCAAAATGCAACATCCAAGTCCCCAAACTTGCTAATTGGTTCACGTGAGGTCCAAATCACCGTTACCCGCGTTAAACTTCCTGGCGTCATCGTCACCGTCCAATCAGCATGCCACTTAGGTAGTTTAACGTGGGTAACACTGATTTGGCCCTCACGTGAACCAATTAGTAAGTTTGGGGATCCGAATGTGCATTTTGAAAGTTTTGGAACCTGGATGGCACTCGTTGTCAAGTTCATATACCGCCGGTGCATTTTAATCCTTCTAATTCATCATTTTCGCCATTAGATAAACATATCCAACAACTCACCTCTTTATCTCCTTTTTCTATTAGGAGTTTGCCTTTCTGGATCTACTCAATACATTCTAGTGTCGTTGCTCCTTCCCCCCCTTGACGTTTGGAGAATGCCATGCCACCACCCTTTCACCTATGTGATCCAACTTTTTACTAAGTCTCCTTGTTCTTTTCTGGTGAGACGTATAATTTACCCCTTCTCCATCTTTGGGATATCCTCGTTGATCCTCCCTTGCTGACCATTAGAAATTGTTGGCACTTCATCTATCTTGATCTCCCGCCAACCACTATCGCCGTGAATAGTCTAACGCAAAATCAAGGCCCTAGGAGGCCTATTATATATGGCACGCACGATTTTTGTCCCCGACTTCAACAACACATCAATTTATGCCCCTCACTTGCTCGCATGTTTTTATAAGAAAATCTCTATTAATCTTAAACAATTAAAAATTAATAGACCATAGATTTTTTTTTCTTATATCACCAGCAAAGCAACACAAACTACTTTAAAACTTAAAGAGCCATAATGTCTAAATCGAGAATTGCACCGATACACTAATTACGGCAAGATCCTTAAAATGAGATCGCATTTCAGTATATTTTGATGACATTCTATCATATACATTTTTACCTAGATATTTTTATCACCTAGATGGAACAATATTTTTATTGAGTGGAACCATTGTTATAGGTCCATGGGAAAATTGTTCCAGGTTCAAGAGTAAATCGTTCCTTTTTCATGTGGACATCGTTAAAAGTTCAGGAGGACAATATTCTAGCTTCACAAGAAAATTGTTCCGGCTCCATAAAAAAAATGTTCCAGTTTCATTCAAAATAAAATATATCCAAGTTTACGGAAAAAATATCCAAAATTTAGAAAAATATTTGTAATGCATGGTTAGTATTTTTTTGCGCTAATTCCAAAGTACACAAAGATTAAATGGATGTGAAAACGTATCTATGGTTCAACTTCAAAAAATGAAATTTTATATTAGAAGTGAAAGAGTTTTTTCCCACATTTAACATGGCACGTGTTTGAGCTTTACGTCCACATGCGGTTCCTCATGGGCCAGACGAAAAGGTTTTTTTTAAAAAAAAAAAGACAACATGACGTATAATATATAATACTCGTATTTAAGAATGTTATATGAAAACGTTCATGTGAAACTATTGAATTCCGATCCTGAAGAGGAACTCCTAAAAAGTCTTTGCATGCACATAGCTAGCTAGTGGTTGACGCGTGCCGCCCATGATCGCCGCACGGACGCTGCTGGCCTGCTGCTAGCCTGCTAGACGACCTCCTCGATCGCCGGCCAATTTTGTTTGGTGAAAGTTTCAGAGGAAATTTCGCCCCTGCGCACGGCGAGTGTGATCTCTCTCGTCGGCACCTGGAGCCTGGAGGCACAAGGGTATGGTAGGACGTCTGAGGCTCAAAGATGCTGCCTGATCCGCGTGCAGGTAACAATAAGATAATACTGGGAGAAGCTACAAGCGTCTTGCAAATTGAAGTTATCTAGCTAGCAGCTGCTTCTCTTCACATGCATTGTTTTTGTAGGACGATATGATGCCACCGGTACGCCGCTGCTAATCATTGATCAGGATCATTGGGAACACAGAATAATTGTGTATCGATCGGATGATGCTGTTGCGTCCACTCGTTGAAGCGCACGATGTGAATTGTTATCTCCGTGTCTCCGATCCTGGGAGCAGCCCTTGCCTTGCTAATTGTTTAATCTTTGATGTTATTATCCTTAGTTTATTTTGTTGATTGCTGCTTTTCCTATATAGGAGATATTTTTTTATTGAAAGTCATAGGAGATGTGTGTGTCTATATACACACACTTGTGTACTCCCTTCGTTCTAATTTTTTCTATGCAACTAGATATATATTACGTCTAGATACGTAGCAAAAGCTATATAACTAGAAAAATTAAAACGAATCCTAAATTTTCTTATACACCTAGATATATATTACGTCTAGATACGTAGCAAAAACTATGTATGTAACTAGAAAAATCAAAACGAATAGTAATTTGGAACGGAGGGAGTAATATATATCTTTGGTTGCTTTCGTTCTTTTGATGCTTAGCACCAGCAGTGGAGCCCGGCGTACGTGTGTGTGAATAGCAGATGCAGCAGATGTGGCGTGGTGGTCGTCCATCATGTACGTATACTTGAGAGGGCATGGTGCTCTCGTTGGGTGCCCATCGGAGACCGATGGCCGGCGGTGGAAAGCATCGCATCCAGGCGGACTGAAAACTTTCCTCTACGCCGAGTGGTTTAGGTTGTGCTTGGACGCTTGGTGTGATGCAACCGGGACGTGGAGGAGGTGAGGCCTCGCGATTCGCAGCTTGTGTGTGGTGGCCGGTGGCCCGTGGCTGTACGCGTCAATCGACCTCTTGACTGACATCGATCGATCTCCTGTTGCTGTGGCGTCGAAACAACATCGACCAGCTGCTAGATGTGTAGTGCATGCATATGCAGTGGGCTCAATAGTCAACCAGTCTATCACATCAGACACGTGGTATAGTATACCTGGAAATTAATCGATGGCTTCGGATCTTAGCTATATCGACGCGTACGTGTGATAGATCGACGACTTACGGGTCAGCAGATGACCACACGCAGCGCTGTGTGGCCACCCGTAAACGGCAACCGAGGAACGGCCAGAGGCGAACTGATGTTGCAGGTAGGCAGGGAGCTACGTCTCGCGCCTGGCCGTCACACAACTTCTCCGTCGTCTACGACGACGTGCTACCGGCGCATGCAGGGTCGCGCGTGCGGGGCGTGCGGCTTCACGTGGGATCTCATCATCCTTATGCAGGTGGTCTCAGCTCACGGTCAGCGTCGCCGCCTGCTGCATGGACCCCGGCCAACAGCTAGCCTGCGTGCGCGAGCGCGGCCGCCGGTCGACGGCGACGCGCTGAGAGAGACGGCGCCGCCGCGCCCGGCCGGAGGCGAGATAAGAGGCCACAGGGCTTTGGCTAGCTATCGGGCTCGAGCCAACCACACGCAGCAGGAGAGCCGAGGAATCTCTCGCGCGGAGCGGGCACGCGTGTGGGCGATGGGGACTAACGCCGCGCTAGTCCAGGGAAACGATGGCACATACGCGCGCCGTCCTTTTCGTACGCCGACGGCGACGGCCGGCCGGCCGGCGCCCGGCGATCGATCGAGATCTTTGCAGAGCCAGCAGCGCTACCGTACCTCTCATGCGCTCTACGCATCTCATCTCCCAAATTAAAAAAGGTCCAATAATTTCACGGACGGCTCTCGATGCAAGGATCTTGCATTGTGTACGTGCTGTTCAAGATGACTTGGATTGCTGTCCACGGGACGATCGACCGCACGCTGAAACTGAAGCGCGACCATCCGATTTACTTTAGTTTGTCGTGGACCACAAGGACAGGCTCTCTCTTGCAGTCAATGAGCTGAGTGATCGAGCGTCCATTCTGGTTCTTGTTCCTAGTACCTCATCTAGCTCTTTCGTCCTCCTGTCGAGAGATGTCCTTCGCTTTCTCCATCCAACGCACGGGCTCTCGGCTCACCTCAGTTCTTCCCCTCCACTTAGCTTCCTATACACATGTGTGCCGAAATCATCTGATTGACACTGCGTAACGTTCACCGTACGCACCTCATCTCACCATCTGGACAGGATCCTATGGTATCATGAAAAGGTGAATGTAAGTGGAAATTTGTAATTATTTTTGTTTGGAAAAGTTGAGAGTAGACAGTTGACAAGTTGGATATCCACGAGTTTAATTAAAAGTTGCAAAAGACAGCGATAAAAGATGTTGTCAAGACCCTAGTTGAAAACAGGGTTTTAAACAATCCCGGTTTGCAAAAAATTCTAGTGGTCATACGTAAAAAAAAAAAACTGAAAACCAGATTCACCGGATTTTTCTCAGATTTCTCACTTTTGTAGATCAAAATTTTGGAGCAAATAAATAAATAAATTCCTGGTACATTTAAAGAAAATTTCAAATAAAAAAAATTAACCAGATTTGAATTCAACAGTTATCTTGATCTATCGTTACCCGGTAGTAAACCCAAGAGACCGTATTTCCCCACATTTACTGGCTGGGAGTTAAAAACATGGTTGAAACTTCATATTTGAGTGTCTTCATTTTCATGATTAGAAGAGATGATCGAGTCACTAGTCAAAGTTTGTTTGAATTGAAGTTTTGAAACGTATGAACAGAGATTAATGTTACGCCCACCTGGTTTGGGCTGTTTTCTGACCATTTATGCAAAGAGCTTCAAATTCTAATTCAGAAAAATCCGTGCTTAAATTTATGGACTCTGGTTTTTGGATGAATAACCTTGTGCTGGCTGACATCCGATTTACTTTTGAGACGGGCTTCTGGAATATACTGGACAACGTCTTTTCGTAAGACAATATACCGGACTAAGATGCATCTGATTACTTTTGCGCGTCGTGAATCATGAATCAAGCTCATGCATGCTTCTCTATTCCTACTATTCCCCGTGCCCCATCTCTCTCTGTCAACCTCTGAGATTGTCCTTCTATCGCTTTCTGTAGGGAACTCACGGCTCGCAGTTCTCCTCCACCACTCGCCCAGCCTAATCTGACGGACTTGCCTCGCCATCACCACATAATACACTGATGGTGTGGCTCATGCCATCATCGTATGCTGTGGCAGATCATACCACAATAAAAGGGTCAGAAATTAAAATGCATTTCCAAAGGAAAATATATCTTTAGTTGATATTTCTTGAAAGGATATTTGGTCCATACTAGAGTTGAAAACATGGACGTTCTCTTAAGCCTAGTTGAACACCAACTTCCTGATTAACCGAAGGTCTTGATGATTTCGAGGTAAAATGTTTGAACTTGATTATTTTCAAGTTGAAGGCTTGCTTCTCACTGCTAGGTAGGTCTAATAGTTCATAAGCATTATATATATAATGCGTCGAAATAAAAACGAAGACACCTTACGACTCTGATGTCGATCCTGTACTAACGCAGCAGAGGTTCTTAGGCAATATAAAAATGTTCACGTGACTCATGCTATTACACAGAGCAAATTGCAAACGTGAGCTCCATGCGAGGAGCAAGCTTTAGATCCTCGGGCGATCCGCCTGGCCACCGCACACACACGGCTTCGTCCCCAGCCGCGCGGATCATATCGGACGCGCCTGGCCGGCCGGCCAGCTTTTGATCCGCGGGCGCCGTGGCGCGACGCGGGCCGCTGGTTCGCCGGGCGTTCACGTGCTCGCCGGTCGCTGGGGCCGCCGGCCGGGACAGACAGCCGGACCACCCAGGAGACCGGCCGTCTTGTTCCGTCGATGCAACAGCCACAGCAATCGTCTGCGGGCTTGGTGGCCATCCTGATCAGCCCCCACAACTCCTTGTCCGCTGGGGCAGGGCACAGCGCAACAGCATGGTCCGGCGGCCTGGTCCCCGGCTGTCGCCGTCGCTCCAACGTTTGTATCGTAGTATATTTGTATCTATCTACTGTGAGTGCTAGTAGTATCTTGCGATCTTTTTTATTCAATTCCTAGCACATGACTATCTTTGTGCATTTAGTAGTTTCACTGGAATCCGAATTTGGTTGAAATTTTACATGGACCGTGGAACGGTTTAGTTTCCGCTTGTGGGGAAAGATTTCCTGCTCAAAGGCATGCTAGCTATATCTTGATTCCGGCTGCAGTAACTTACGTTGTTTCTTTCTTTTGGCGTGGCTTACGCTCTTTTTTCTTGAATGGCAGAACTTGAGTCTTGGGCCAATAAAACAAGAAAAAAGAAGAGAAAAAAAACTTGAAGCGTCACTACTATGGAGGACGAAATGTCTAGAGGGTTGGACCATATATACAACGAGAACGGGCCGGGCCTTAAAACCAGTCCAAATCCTCCTAGTAAGAGGCCGAATAATTTAGACATTACCCACTAGGCCACTACTATTAGTTGATGCAAAATTTTCAAAGCCCAAGTAGAAGGCCCCTCCTTCAAAACAAAATACCACTTCCGTATGTACGCTAGTAGAGTAAGGTATAGCATGAGGCCATGAGCCTAACTCTACTGTGCTAGAAAAGAGCCTAACTCTACTTCCATATATACGCAAGTGGCAAGCGTTTTTGCGATCGCTTATGTTACCTTTCGATAATGAACAGGCACGTGGCACATGTGAAAAGGATGTTCATTTGGTCCGTGTGGGAGTACCAAATGTTAGCATCAAATCTACCTCCAATACAATTGATACAATATCAAAATACACCACAGAGACAATAGACACTGACTGGTAAAAAAAATTACAGTCATAGTAAATGTTACTATCTACTAGAAATTTTGCAATGGCCGCAAAAATAATTGACGAGGGTATCGGAGAAACTTCACCTACACCTCATTTGTACTACTTTATTACAAGTGGTTGGTTGAACTATTTGTTTCATGGAGTAAGTAATTAGTCACCTAGTAAATTGTGTTGGGCGCTATCTCCCTCCACGTATCCGATTCGAGCCCAGCAGAACACAAGGCCAATGCTTATACACCGTGGATTTAGTGCAGTGAAGGAACTCCTTAAAAGGGAGTGCGTATCAAGGGGGAAAAAATGACTAATGTAGTTGTAGAAATGCGTTGAGGCGCAGCAGTTGACTGGACAGGGGTTACTAGTACCACTTGACCAGCTGCTGCTGGTATTGGAGTGACTCGTGTGAGCATATACAATTATACAAGAGAGCATGCATGAAGGAGGAATGAGGTGTGATCCTATGTATATTTGGTGTCTCAACCGATCGTTTCAAGATAGGATGATAAATATTGTTGGATCAGCACCAAACTTGGTGAGCTGATTCTACATAGAAAAATACTATGATGTGGTCTGTTGTTTTTAGAATTACTGTATAGGTTTTATTAGCTTGGGCCATTGCAGTTTCAAGTTCAACACATAGCACCTTTTGGTAGAACTTCAGTTTGGATGGTGAAATGGTATATAATTGAGCCGAAAATTTGACAAGTCTTTGATGGACACATGGAACTGCTGGTCTACCAAACTTTGTGCACCATTGACGGTTTTTTTATATGTGATTTGTCTGTTTTTGGCTGCTATCCTACCTCTTATTAGAGGTGTATGGTAGTTATTCAGGCTAAGCTTGTCGCTTGATGAATGAGTTATTGATGTTGCTGTAAACTTGCAATCCTCAACAATAGCCATGGCGCATTGCAACTACCCTTTTCTCACAATAATTTTTTCCCTCCGATCTATTGTCACTTCGATTTATTGGCTGCAAATGAGCTGTGAAAAGGACCCTCCCAATGTCAAGGTTAAAGCATCACAAGCAATGCCGAGTAGCTGCATGCCGAAAATATCGACCGGCCGTTGCTGCTGGATACAAGAAAGCAGTCTCGCTAGCAAAGTAAAATCAATCACATTGCTCACATCAGCACATGATTTGCCCCTCGCGCCAGCAATCATAATTTTAATTGGTCAACGAGTATAAGTGATTGATGATCTTGCATGTATGTAGAAAAAATGACAGCTTATTAGCCTGTTGATGCATGAATGTCTATACCATATTCTACAGTACCATGGCCCAAACGCAGTATATGGTGGTATGTCTGTGCGATTGGTTGCAACGATAGCGTCCTTGATGTTGCGGTCATGTCACCCTTATGATACGCAACCACTCCTACTTAGCTTACTATCTGTGCAAGCTGATGTGTTAAACCCTTAATATGATATGCAACTCCTACTACTATATATGTAAATCGATGTTAATTAAACTGTGCATGTAGGAGCTTTTGAACGTGTGCGTGTCTTTTGTTGTCTCCCTTTTGCTATCACCGGAAAGATGTACGAGCTAGTACCTATCTAGACGTCTAGAAGCTGACAAGATAGAAAATTATATTTTATATTAGACCCTGCCTGTAGATTAGTTGTAAAATGTTTTCGAAATATTTAATTAGAAACAGTGGTGAATAAAATACGCACTGCCCTTGTGAGCAGGGGCATCACTATTATTATGTGCCATACATGTTTAATTTCGATTTGATTCACAACAAATGGACATTTAAATATATATGATGCATACCCTTAAAATAATCTAAAGTTGGTCCAATTAATATACGATCTCAGGGATCAATAATCGAGCTGCCTAGCTAATTAAGAAGTGTCACTGGTTTCGGTCATGAACGCTCACCAAACAATAACATATGTCAGATACAAATATCGCACAATCAAGATGGGTCCAGGGTTTTGCCGAATGAAGATCATGTTCACTCCACAAGGTGTGTGTTGATTCTCTGGTTAACCTAACCTATCCAAACTTCCATCGCTTTCGATCTCAACTTTTTTGCACTATCCTTTCTCGATTGCGAATACGCGTTACTCGATCGAGATCCTAGCTAGTTATTAATCAGCTCGATTATTGTTAATAATCATGCTTGCATAATCAATGACGTTGAAATCTGTTCGAGTTTAATTGGCTTCTCATCACTATAAGAAGTTGTCTTAAGTACCTGCTTGTCCCAATTGTTCTGTCAGATTCTAGATATATCCTTTATTCCTTTTAGAACACTGCAATAGTAAGAATAATCCTCTGATGAGTCGAAAAAACTTAAGAATAGCTCTCAACTTTTTTACCACTGTAATTTGTATCTAAGAGTAATTCGAATTATCCACTGCGGTATAGAAAACTCATCAAGGATACTGAGTACAATAAACTCGATCTCATTATAGGATATGTATTCATTATTACAGGCATTAATATATCGAACAGCTCGGTACTATAGTACATGCACAGACATTTTACAAAAAAAAGAGAAACATGTGTGAATTTGCATATAGTGATGACACCTTTTCATTTGACGGGGCCACTCTGTACTTGATCTGTAAGTCATCGTGGATTATTCATCGGTGTTGATGCTTCAGCTTGCTCGTTGCAAATTGCAAGACATGTGGTGCAGGGATTCTCGTATATACATCAACTTGATAGCATCAGTTCGCAGCAGCTACGTGACAAGGGGTCACACCAAGGGGGAAAAATTAAATCCAAGCAGCAAACTTATTTACAAAAAGTTCCCATGCATTATGCATATGTACCTAGATATATCCACCGTGTTGCACTCTGATGCCTTTAATTTAATTTAGTCAATTTCCTGTTTCTTCAGTATCATTGCAGTTGCTATGCTGCAGGTGTGATAATGCAGAGTTCAACCTGCCTACGACCTCCTCCGCTGTCATGGTGAAGCCCTCCTCCACCTGAAATGAACAAAAAATAAATTAATTAAAGTTAATGCCTGAGTAGAACCATCTAATTGAGTGGACAGTTTATTAATTTCCACAAATACTGCAAACTTTTCCACACAAATGAAGTTATTAAATAGAAAAGCTAGCATGCACTCACAGGGTTGACATTTAGTGGAGTGGTTTGCAACGTTTCAATGAGAAAAACCACAACCTAACATACTGATAGAGTTTGCCGCTTATTAAATATAGATGTGCTGTTATTATTTTGTATTTCTTATGTAACATAAATCTATATGTGCATCCAAATATTTTTGCATTCAATTGCATTTGCTATATATGTTCATCACTTATTACTGGAAACAGAAACTTAGTTTGTACACACAAATAATTCTAACTGATCAATCTGACTATTATAGTAACACAATCTGACCAAACTATGTGATCTAGATCATTTTCTTAATGACAATGGTTATATGTTGTATATTATTTTTCGACACTGTTATAATATGGCTGCACAAAAATAAGTGATGCAACCCTTTTCTTTGTTATCATGACCAAAGGAAGAATTTTAGGATTTTAAGGTAATTTTCAAGCCCTAAATTTGAAATAAGTGCCTTAGATCTCATCATGTATGGATGATTTTTTATTTGGCATGTTTGTCCTCAAATTCAACAAGAAAAATAACATTCCATGTTATTTAGTGCACTCACACTGATATATCTGATAATAACACCAATAAGCACATTTAGTAGAGTTGCCTCTCAATAAACTTGTAGTGCGCTCACGAAACTATCATATACAAGGTATTTGATCAATATTCACTCGGTTCCGCTGTGTGTATATGTTTCAGTATTCTGATCGAAAGTCAAAATGAAATCAATGCCATAAGAAACAAAATTTAGAATCACAATATGTGCTCTTGTTAAAAGAACCTCTTCTAGTAAAAACTAGGCTTTCTTACTCTGAAGTCCGAAGCTTGTAAGCACATCTAATGTGTTTTACTTTGTAAGGGGCTGGGAATTTACTGCACTATGGTACTAATGCACTAAATAAATACACGCTCATTTTTCTTTTAGGTTTGTATGGGAAAACATTTTCACAACATGAACTATACTGAAATAAATTCTTTTGAGCAAAGTATAGTGAAATAATAATTAGCGTCTGAACTGTACACTATGAGCTCAATGATAATAGAGATCCAATTGTATTTTGGCTACGTTCTTCCGCTATTAAATGTTCCTAACCAGCTGACTAGAAACATAGACATTTGGTACACCAAAAGGTTATCAGTACAATTTGCTGATGAGATGCAATAATGCAGGGAGTACTGTTGAATTATCAGTATAAAAATAAAAGCGGAAACGAATGAAAGCAGGCTTGCCTTGGCCGTGATGGTTATGATCATAGTGCAGGCCGAGAACGGCATGACATTGGCATGGACGATGCTGAGCCCGAGCTCCTCGACCTCGGCGAGCACCGTCACGGCCACTCCCTTGCCGCTGACGCAGTGGACTCTTACCATTGCGCTCTTCTCCGAGAACCATGCCTGGATCTCTGGAAGCGCCGGTTTCGGTGGCCCCGATGACGCCGACGTCGTCGACGACGGGGAGCCATTCTCGTCGGGCGCCGCGACGGCGGCGTTGCGCGGCTTCTTGAGGAGCACCACGGTTTCGTTGCTCCGCCGGGCGGCGTTGCTGCCGGCGGCGGCCTCTTCCAGGGCCTTGAGACGCTGCTGGAGCTCCTTCACGTACTTGGCCGCGTCGGAGAGGATCGTTGCCTTGTCCATCTGGTAACAGATTAGCAGTTGAATCATTCCGGTAATAGCAGGTTAATTAACAGTTGCTGTGTCTGGATCAGGAATTTGGTGCAGAGAATGAGAGAACAAGGGCGGCAGTGTTAATTTGATTTTGGAATCTGGAGAACCTTCTTGAGGCCAGGGATGACGGTGGAGAGCTCGATCAGGCGTTTGTTGATCTTCTCCCGGCGCTTGCGCTCCGCGACGATGTGGTCCGGCGCGTACGACGCCGACGATGCGGCTCCCGAGCTTTTCGGAGAGGTTCTTTTCGTCGGCGGTGACCCGTGGACCAGCTCCGGCAAGCTGCGTGGGGCGGCGGTCCCCTCCAGCATGCCGCCGTTGCCAGTGCCAGGCTGCGCCGAGCCGGTGACGAAGTTCCAGCTCACCACCGGCAGGTTGGTGCTGCTGCTGCTCGGCAGCGGCGGCGGCGCACGCCTGAACGAGCCATAGCAATCCCTGGTCGCATCTGGTGCTGGAACAGTGCTGCCGTCGTCTGTGATGTCGCCGTCGCCGGAGCTCCAGCTGTTGGCCGCATTGGCTTCGTCGGCCATCAGCTCCCGGACCATTTCCACGGCAAGGGAGGCGTCGCGCATCGCTTGGAGCGAGGGGAACGTTGTCTCGCCGCAGCCGTCGCCGATGGCAGGCTCCGGGTGCTCGTTCAGCAGCGTGTCCATGGCCCACTGCATGAACATGCTCGAGTCCTCCATGTTGGCTTGCCGCTCCACCCGGCGCACAACCACACAAAGTTTGTGCAGTAAGCGATATGCAAGAATGGCTCTCAATTGATGTACAACAAGCCCATTTTGGGGAGAGTTTCCCTTCCCTTTTATATAGCAGCTACTCCTACATGGAACCAACACTGTCTCATGTCTGCCTGACACATCATCTGTAACACTGTACTGTTACTGAAGTTGGGTGGTCCTTATCAATGGCGCCTGTCACTGAATTAATCCCCAACCAAAAGTCAAGAACACAAACAGCGCAAGTGATGCATTTGCACAAGGCCACCACCGAAGGCGACAAGCAGGAGGTGAAGTACATCGGTGGATGATACGTCGATATGACCTGCATGTTGTCCAAAATCATGAACAGGTGAGCGATATTTGGACAGGCTTATAGCTCTCATTGATTAGATTTTTTTTTCTACTCATCAAAATATCGCATACTAGATCTTTTAATTGTTTTAATTTACCGCTCGTCGCAGATGCTCGATGTTTTTTCAACATTCGATCCAAGTTTTAAGCCGTCGATGATCTGGTGCGTTTAGAGCCAAAATTCAAGTTAAGGCCGGGGTTCGAAAATTAAATCACGTGTTGTTCGCTTCATCGTCCTACGTACACACACGCAGCGCGCTGTTCAGATTTCGGCTCTTTCAGCAAGAGATCTTCATTGACGCATGCACAACATACCGGGGGGGGGGGGGGGGGGGGGGGTGGGGGATGTCGGGCCTCGATTATTATATATATATGTCTTTTTTTCTTGCGTAAAAATATTTTTTGCTACCCTTTAGAGTCCTCAAGATTGTCACTATATCCAGATTTCATCGAGATTATATACCAGCAAGAGTTTGTGGGAGGGAATCCAGCTGAAAACTACATGTGTACCTACTACGGCTCACAGATTTGTTTGTGTTATTACTACCCTTGAAACTTCACCTGTTCAGGTCCTGGCACCGTGTGGCACTACTCATTTACCTTTTCCTCTTCCTTTCACGTGGTGATAACTGTCTTTGCAACAAACAGAAACACAACTAAATTAGAACTACCTCCACGACGGAATGAGTGGTGCGTAGCCTTTGGAGTATTTGTTTGGTGTTTGTGGTCCGTTGAGTGGTGCAGCGCGTTTGTTTGGATTGATTTCCACTTTGTTGTATGCTTATTCTGGATTTTCATCGTCTTTTTAATATAATTGTCAGCTCTCTTTTCTGCTTCGTTTCAAAAAGAAAAATAAAACTACATCCAAGACAAACAAATAAACAACTTTGAGCAAATTTTCCTTTAACTTTGTCATATATATACCTGACCTTATTGTTAAACCGTCACAATTCCTCAGTGTCGCACTATGCACTGTCGAGAGGGATTTAAGGGATTTGAAGGTTTAGAAAGGATGAGCAGGACTGGAAGAACGAGAAGTACTAAGCAATTTGCACCTGTGTTTCTCTTCTCTTGAACTGTTGAGTGATGATGTGCTCTAACCAGTTGCAAATATATAAAAAAAACATATTTTGTTTATTTGGACAAGACTTTTTGACCAAGCATAATATATACGCATGAATATAGTGTTAGGGGCCGCAGTATATTACGGCAAAATAGTCGATTTTGTCCCTGACCTTTCGCATGAGGGTCAAGTCCGTTCCTCTATTTTTTTGACAGACCAATTTAATCCTCCAACTTCAGTTCTTCAGCTCAATTTCATCATTCATATGAGCTGGAGTGCTGGACGTCCGCATAGAGATGCCATGTCACCCAACCACATGTTCCACAATACGAAATATCCTGTTTGCCCCTTTTTACTACGGACAGAGCAGAAGGAATAACACAGGCAGACGATTTTCGCAGGGATGGCAGGCATTGGACTGCTCGAGGGCGCGTTCTGGGCGACGAAGGCGCTGGAGACGGTGAAGCGGAAGCGCATCTGCGCTTGAAGCTCAGCACCACCTGCACGAAGCCACGAACAAAGTCGAGAAGCGCCTCGAGTGGCTCTGGCAGGTCTGCTCCCTTCCTCCACTCTCTCCCCCCTTTCCGTTCTGTTCGCTCTCTGATGCCGTCAAGGATGATGGCTTCGTCGTCTTCACGATCCATGCGTAGTTTGTGTGTTAGGTCGAAGTGGTTGGTTCGATTGTTGCTCCTTGAATCCTGCGAGCGGTGCTGGTCTACAATTGAAGTTCGGGAATTGTATATAGTGCCTGTGAGCATAAAACAAATACCTGCATTTGCAGCAACTTCTAGGAGATGGTCCAAAGTAAAATGAGCTCGTTCATATGAATGTGGGAAGATCATTTAGGTGCAGATCAGGCGCCGTGAGTGCCCTTCAGAATGCTGAGCTGGTTGGATTCGGAATACAAGTTAAAGGGTATTTTTGACTTTTACATGTGTAAGCTAAACCCTAACATGTGACTGGGTGACATGACATGCGTACGCGGACATCCAGTTCGGATGAAGGACAAAACTGAACTGAAAACGGAGTTGGAGGACACAAAAGTTGAGGGATGAACTTCACCTTCAGATGCAAGTATATATATCATCTATTTGAGCATATTGTATTGGTTATGTGACGACATTTTCTTTATCGCGTCACGTCGATGAGGATACACAACTCCTACGTACTACTATAAATGTTTTTTTAATTATTTTTGAAAAAGTACTGCCATAAATGTGATCCGACATTAAATTAAGCTTTGAAAGTGAACGTGTGTATTTATGTGTGTCTTGTAATCTCCTGTTCCCGTCACGAGAGAGGAATTGCTTTTATTTTAAAAAAAGCGATACACACAACCAGATACTCATACATAAACACACAACAAATATGGGTACACTCGGTTGTAAAATACAATTATTAGTGATCAATTACTAGCTAATTAATTAGTTAGTTACTTAGGGGGTGTTTGGATAGCAGGTGCTAAATTTTAGCACCTGTCACATCGGATGTTTGGACATTACTTTAGTGGAAAACCTCCACGCAGGGAACGCCACCCAAGGGGCAGGCATCCCAAACGGACACCATCTGCCTGTTGGTAGGGTATAAATATGTACTCCCTCCGTATATAGGATTTAGAGGTCGTTTAGGATATGATTGTACTTACTATTAATTAGGAGCCTTATTAAATACGTTTGCGGGTGTATTCCATATGAGAAACTTGTGCAGCTGAGACAGCTAGTGCATGGAGGCATGAGGCTGGTGAGTTGAGTTCGAAACTCGGCGGATGCATATTTTTTTTTGCTGTGGCTTGATTTTACATGGCGCTCGGATTTGTTTTTTCACGTTTGTGCGCGACAGAGGCTGCATGTCCCTGTTTCGGATAGGCGTGGCCGCTCGCGTTTGGCTGCATGGCGCTCTTTTTTTTTGCGTTTGGTCATGGCGGAGGCTGCATGGCCCTGCTTCATCTAGGGTTTGGTTGCATGGCGCTCGCTGATTTCGTTTTGGCGCTCGTTGTTTTCGTTTTGGCGTTCGCTGCCTTTGCTATATAAACGGAGCGGTCCCTTCCTCTTTCTACCTCTTCTCTTTCCACTTAACGCTGCAATGGGTGATTTCTTCCCCGACTTTGATCTGAATGTGCGTTTAGAAGAAGATGACGATGGCAATGTTCCCCTAAATCTCAACGAGCTAATAATGGAGGATGACAACAACAATGATAAGCAACAACGTCAAATTAGTTTATCAGTTTGTGCCTACTAATGTTTGTTTTTTTACAAGTAGAACATAACGTGGAGGCTCCCGTTGAAGAACAAGTTGAAGAACCCCACCGAAGGAAAGAAATGTCTGAAGAGCTCCGAAAATAAGTTTATCAAGCTTTGTTGGCTAGAAGCAACAATGGGAAACTAGGCAAGAAAGATACTACAATTGTTGTTGATCAATTTGGCCTTCACATTCGGTTAGTTCAGCGTTTATGAAAGCGAGGTAAAACACAACATGCAAACTCTGTTCCGGTTGTGGTTTCTAGTCTAAAGAAGGGTAAAGTTGGTCGTAAGGCAATCCCTGTTGATTTGGAAGCATTGCGCAACATCCCTCTAAAGGAAAGAATGACTATAGAGGATGTGTGTACCAAACTTAACATGAGCAAATGGAAGATTCAAAAGTATTTGAAAAAAGGTTTGCTTAGGTGTCACTCTAGTAGCATCAAACCATATCTCACTGAAGCTAACAAGAGGTCTAGATTAAAGTGGTGTGTTGACATGATTAAGAGGGATTTCCTTGCTGATCCAAGGTTTAAGGATTTGTATGACTTTGTGTTCATTGATGAAAAATAGTTCTACCTCTCTCAAAAATTTGAAAAAATATTATTTGCTACCCGAAAAAGATGATCCCCATCAGACTTGTAAGAACAAGAATTACATCCCTAGGCTCATGTTCTTGTGTGTTTGTGCTCGACCAAGGTTTAGGGATGAGAATTGTATTTTTGATGGTAGGATTGGTTGTTTTCCACTTGTTCGATATGAACCGGCTATGAGAGGTAATGAGAGAACCGGCCGTGTACGGGGAGACTTGGTTACGAAGCCCATAACTTCGATCACAAGAGACGTGATTAGAGATTTCATGATCAACCAAGTGTTGCCTGCCATTCGAGCCAAATGGCCAAGAGAAGATGTGGGCAAACCAATCTTCATTCAACAGGATAATGCACCTTCCCATTTGAAATTGGATGATCCAGATTTTTGTGAGGCTGCTAAGCAAGAAGGATTCAATATTCACCTAATTTGTCAACCACCCAATTCTTCGGATTTCAACATTCTTGACTTGGGTTTTTTTCGAGCTATTCAAGCAATTCAATACAAGAAGAATGCAAAAACAATAGAAGCTCTAGTTCCAGCAGTGCAAGAGGTAATTTGATCAAATTGTTCACACATGTTTCATTGTTTCTTCAATAACAAATTTGCTCATTCATTCATTTCTTGCACACTTGTTTTGTAGGCATTCATAGAATATTCAGCACACAAAGCAAACCAAATGTTTCTAACACTACAAAGTGTTTTGATGGAAGCTATGAAGGTGAAAGGATGCAACAAATTCGAGATTCCTCACATGCAAAGAGAAACATTAGAAAGAGAAGATCGGCTGCCAATTTCTATCCCTTGTGAACCATCTTTGCTAGATGAAGCCGAGGCTACTCTTGCTGCATCAAACATTTAGAATGATGCTAGTTAACTTAATTAGTAGAGACATCCTTGTAACAGTTAATTAGAACTAAAGCTAGTTATCTTACCGATACTTTGGCGTCATCCTTTCCCAGCAGCAGCTCCTTGTAATGGTTAATGAAAAGCTCGTAGTCGAACTCGTCGAGGCCGTGAAGCATGGCGTCGATTATGTAGTCCGCGTGGACAAGACCGCAACTAGAGCATGGCCAGAACCACGAGTGCGCACGATTCCATGCTTGGCGATCCTCATGCACGAGATGACAATGAGCGCATATAAAAGAGCCCGGCGGCAAGGAATCCGGCACCATCTCCGAGTCCGGTGCGAGCTCCTACAACTCTGGCGTGATGGAGTCCGGCGCCATCAGCGAGTTCAGCACCACCTCCATCTTCGAGTCCGGCGCAGCGACCTCCTCCGGCTCCTACGACTCCGGCGCGACGAGATAGATTATATTTTTAGAAAAAAAATCAGCATAAGATCATATTTTTTTGATTTAAAATGAAATAGTTGTGAACTTTTAGAGATTAAACATATTTTTGTTATTTCTAAAAAATAGTAAACCACCTTTGAAACCAACTAAAGGACCAAATTTAATTATCCAATTTTAATAGTTGGATGATGGTGTCCTGTTTTGTCGTTTAGGGTTCAAAATCGAACTAGCATGCTAGAGTTGGAGGGTTAAACTAGACTCCCCCTTTTGTGTAAGGTATATGATCAATTTCTTGTGATTTGATTATCAATAGTTTGGAAACTATGGTTTGAAAACATAAGAGGTGTATGTGTAGATTAGTATCTAAGAGTACTTGCATAATATTTTTTAATTCCATAAATAATTTAATAGAAAATCATAAATATAGGTATGCATATATATACACGCTTAAAGTTGGCTCATACAATCATGGATATGGAGCCAGACTGATATTTAGTCATCTAGCTAATTAAGAAGCACCGGCAGTTTCGATTATGAATGCTCACCAAACAATATAATGTACGGTAGATACATAGCACAATCAAAATGGGTCCTGGGATTTTTTTTTCCGCCGAAGATCGTGTTCACTCAATCAAGGTATTGTCGTTTTATGTCCATTCAACTACCATCGCTTTCGATGTGAACTTTTGCGCCTTTACTTGATTACCATATGACCGGATCTCTTTGTCAATTCAATGATTGTTTATTATGCTTGCATATTCCATGACGATAGAACTAGTGCCTGGTGAATCGCGTTCGCATCGTAACCGCCTTATGCCCTTAAGTACATGCTTAAGCTTGTCCAAATTGTTTGCTCTTCTAAGACATCCTTTTATCACCCAGCAGGCCAGCAACAAAAATCCTATAAATTATTATTTTCACTACGGTATAGTACTTCTCACGAAGATACACAATTCAATCTGTTATGGGAAAAGCCTAACAAATAATGATTGTACCAACCAACATGTTATTTTCACTACTGAAATACCCTCCATTTTCTTTTAATAGTCCTATTTCACCTTGTCACAATGACCAAATAAAACAATCCTACTTATCATCCATTTAATTACGTCATTACTATTCCTCGTAAATAAGCGATTTATTAAGGCCTAGATTTCTTGATGTCCATGTAGCCAATATCGCATGGAAGAATGAAGGGTTATGCATAAGGCTCAAGACAATCATTAAGTGGATGGACAGTTTATTGAAATAAGATTATCAAAATAGAATTTCTCGGATTTGGAAATATTTGTATCAAAAGAGAATGGAGGGAGTATGCAATAACAATATAGAGTGTGATTATGTATTTTAAATACATGAGAAATGCCCGTTTACTCTAAAGAAAATAGCATGAGGATCCTTGTCATTGATGAAGTTGTTCTGATGTAGCTATTTTATTTTGTGTTTAAGAAAACTTGATACAATCATTTTCAATAATAGGTACAGAGCTCTTAGTCTATTCTTATGTTCTACTTCCTTCTGCCAGTACTTGACGTTCATCAGACATTTAGATTTTTTTTTTGATTTTGCAGAAATATATAGTTGGATGAAAAAATTGTAAAACTAGACTGTCGTCACTGGCCGGCGGCGGTTGGATCGGCGGAAGGACCTTACCGCCAGCTCAGCCGGCGATAAGGGGCACACCCCTCCGCACCACACTTTCAAAAAAACATAACTAATTCATATTAATTTGGATGGAGATAAACTTTATATGAAACTTGTAGATCTCGATAAGATCTACAACTTTGTAGTTAAAACGTTTTTCATTTAATGTCATATTGGTGCTCAAATAATCGACATGAGTTTCAGATCTAAAATTCAATTTTTAGATCTGAAATTGGGCAGCACACTTTCAAAAAATGATAACTAATTCATATGAGCTCAGATAGAAATAATATTTATATAAAAATTGTAGTTCTCGACGAGATTTACAACTTTGTAGTTCAAATTGTTTTTATTTAGAGCCATTTAATTGCTGAAATAATCGACACAAATTTCAGTTCTAAAAATTAAATTTTAGATCTGAAACTTGTGTCGATTATTTGAGTACCAATATGACATTAAATGAAAAAAGTTTTAACTGCAAAGTTGTAGATCTCGTCGAGATATACAAGTTTCATATAAAGTTTGTCTCCATCCAAGTTGATATGAATTAGTTATGATTTTTTGAAAGTACGGTGTGGAGGGGTGTACCCTTGTCGCCGGCTGGCGGTAAGGCTTTTCCACCGGCTGGGCCGACGACAATAGCCTAGTTTTGCCATTTTTTTTATTTGATTATATATTTCTGCAAAATACTAAAATAAAAAAAATAAAAATAAAAAAAGCCCAGACATTTAGTTCTGTTTGGTCTGGAATGTTTTTTTTTCTAGTCTTGTTCGAGGTGATACAAGACTGGGCCGGTCCGCCAGGTTTAAGGTTACGGCCCATTCGTCATCGTTCCAGAGTCCGGTCCAAATAAAGATTCCTCGAAAGATCAGGGCCCAAACAGACCGTTCTCCTCACGTAGGTAGCACGGCGGCGCAGACCGAAGAAGCATCGGGCGGGCACGGACGGCGGCGTTGGTGCATCGACCGCCGGCGAGAAATAGAGAGATGAAGACGGTCAGCCTCGGCGCCTCCAGGCCCTCCACCGTCAACTTCCGCATGTACGCCCTCTCCCTCCCTCCTAACCCTCTTCCATCAGAGGGAGACCTCGGATCGATTGCTGCGGAGAAAGAGGCCGTGGTGGCTGATTCGTTCCCCTCTGGCTCCTCCGCGCCGCAGGCCGACGAGGGACAACCTGGTGCCGATACGCGTCGACATCGAGGTGGACGGCCAGCGCTACAGGGACGCCTTCACCTGGAACCCGCGCGGTAGCCCTGCCTGCATCCCCTTCGCTTCTTCTTGCTTCATCTCCCACTTGCTTTTGCGCCCCTCGCTTGGCCGCCGGATTGATTCCCTTACCGCACCTGGCGCGCAGACCCCGACTCAGAGATCATCAGCTTCGCAAAGCGGACGGCCAAGGACCTCAAGCTGCCGGCCAATTTCGTCCCCCAGATGCTCCAGTCCATCCAGGTGCCTCTCTTTTTAGTTGCTTGCTTGCCCTGCTTTGCAATGTCTCACCTTTGTTTCTCACTACTGATTAGTTGTATTGTTCCGAACAGGGGCAACTTGCGGAGTTCCGCTCCTACGAGGGGCAGGAGATGCAGATCAAGGAGAAGATTGTGCCTCTCAAGGTTTGGTTTGCTTCTCTGGCTGCTGGTTGCACATCAGCAGACTTGTTTCTGGGCCTCTTGTTTTGTAGCCTCACATGAATGGAGTTTATGTACTCAAGTGACAGCTTATGCACGGTGAATATGCAGATTGACCTCCGAGTGAACAACACTGTAATAAGAGACCAGTTCTTATGGGTATGTATGTGTGTATTTGTAGTTTTTAGGAGTCCTCATGTCCATTTGCTCTAATTCATGTCTATTTTTGGCTGTTAGGATATTGGCAACCTTGATAGTGACCCTGAGGAATTTGCAAGGACGCTATGTGATGATTTGAACATTACAGATCCTGAAGTTGGGGTATGCCTTAAATACTGAATTTCTGATTATTCAATGTAATGAACTGTTAATTGAACTGAAACATTTTTTATAATGACGGTTTCCCATCTTAGATGGCCCCCACTTACACATTTGCAATCCCCCCTAATTGTTATACAGATGGGATTACTGTATGAGAAGAACTTGCATTCAACTATGTTGCAATATCAATTAAAATGCTACTACTATTATTGTCAAATCTTTGTAATTTTCCATGGGTGAGGAGCTCATGATTGGCATAGTCATAGTTTGCTGTTATACGAATACTTTTTGCACTGCAATTCTTTTTTGTTTAATTATTTTTTGCAGCTTTGGTTTACGTTGACAGTGTCTTTTGTTTGATGCGCAGCCTGCAATAGCTGTTTCCATCCGTGAGCAGCTTTATGAGGTTAGAGAACTTTTCTGTGCAAGAGATCACAATATCATGAAACTGCTTTGATGTTCTTTGGCAGCAGAACTTGGAAAGTTTTGCTGCAGTTCCTTCACATCTACTGTTAATCTTTTTTGGGGAATAAGGCCTTCTATTAAAAAACAAAAATTGTTAATCTTCATATCTACTGTGAATCTTCTTTTTTGCTGATAAGGCTTTCTATTAATAATTTGCTTTGCAGATTGCTAGTCAGAGTGTCTCTGTTATGAGAGAAAAGCAATTGTCCAAGAAGGGAAGGCGAGCACCAGAATTTTCTTCGAATAGGTTCGTGGAGGAATTTACTGTTTCTCTTGAAGAGAAAATCTAGGGTGGATGCATACAGATTAAATCAGCATATCAAACTAAAGCCCTCCTTCATGTTCTGCAGCAAAGCCGTGAACAATGCAGTGGACTTGTTCAAGTATTTCGGCAGCAAAGGAAGCGTCATTCGGTACCATCTTTTCTTCTAGAAACATTGATCCGCTAATGATTGGTGTATTTGGTTATGATGGTGTCATTTATGTCAACTGATAGGCATGTAAGGCAGGGAATTGTTGACTGATAATGTTCGCTTTGTTTTTGAACTAACACCGTACTAGTTTACTATTGTTTGGTCTTGAAACTGCCTTGTTTGTTCTTTTCTGTTTTGTTGTATCAGGAAAAGGAAGGAATGGTATCTGTATGAGCCCGTTGTCGACGTTGTAGCTAATGAGGAAGATGGAAAAGAGGAGCCTAATAATTCTAGTAGGTGAGGAAATAGCTGATATTGAACATTCATCATCAGTGAATTCACTTTAGTAATTGTGAATTATACTATTTCTTGAAGCTGTTATTTTGGGTGTGCTTCAATGGCTTGCCAGTTAAAAGAGGAAGATAAAATAACGATGATTAGGCTGTGTAGAAGTTCACAAACATTTTTTTATGTTTTCCGCAGGCCGAAGAAGCGAGCAGAAGAAGAGAAAGTTGCAAGTCTTCAATCCCTTTGATTCAGACGTAGGACTACAATCCTGAAGAGAATTGTTGAGCAAGCTGCTCATTGTCCCTAAGCTCGAAGGGTTTTCAGCCAAAATTTGTTTGCCGTGGGGATGCTGCCTGCCTGACATTATTAGTCCTAGGATGTGTTCATTGTTGTTTGCATGCCTTCAGCAATATGTATGTATAGTGTCAGAGTGTTTATTCCCTGATGCCGGTGCCTTGACTCTGTGACATCCATTGTTGAATATACCTTCAATCTTCAGTAACATGCATTGTTAAAAGATGGGCAAGGCACTAATCATCTACCCCAAAAAAGGGTAGTAGTGAGATAGTTCCTGCTTACGGATAGGATCCATGATGACTAGGCTTCAAAGCAAAGCTAGAGCACTGCAAGATGCATGGTTAACAAAAAAGAATTGACTCCACAGACCACAGCAATAGAGTTATGCTGCATGATCCGGCTTTTCACTAACCTTGGTCGTCCTTTGCCTCTTTCGGTCTTTCCTATTAATTTTCTCTTTGGAGTTCGTGAACGGAGGGAGTAGATGCTTGACGATCCGCGGCGGCGGCCGTCGGTCGATGGTGTACGCCACTCCGATCTGATATTCTGATGATCTGATCTCTGGTCTAGGGCTTCCTGCTCAATGGTTGATGATGGATTGGACGACGGATGAGCTTGTGAATGGGACACAGCAGCCGGCGGCGGGCGGACTAGTATCGTTGGAGGGTGTTATGGGCCATCAATATGCCCAAGCGTACTATTCTGGGCCTGATAACTGGAAACGTTTGGGTCATGAATTGGGCTGCCATTTTTTGCTGCCTCTCTCTTACCCACCCGATGCAAAGTATTGGGCCATCAATACTTTGCTAAATTGCTACTCCCTCCGTTCCAAATTACTATTTGTTTAAATTTTTCATTTAAATTTTTCTAAATATAAAACTTTTAATATGGATCTAGATGTATATAGGTCTAGATACGTAGCAAAGATTATCAAGCGTGATGATTCATGAGCCGTCGCCGTCCTGGCCAGGTCGCATTTGTACTAATACAGTAGTAGACTGGCTGGCTGGCGTTGGCAAGTCAAAAAGGTGCCACGTCTCTCTGTGTTCGGGTGGACAGCCCAGCCCATACGCGCATCTTCCTTAGCATTTTTGCTTTGCGCGCGGGAGGGTAATATTCTTTCCGTGTCCGGCTGTGATGTTCACCCCGCGGCAAATGGCCTGCATGCGGCAGCTTCTCCTTTTCTTCAGCATGCACCCTGCCTGCAGCATCAGGAAATTGCACGCCAAGAGGGGTTGCAAGAATGGCAAGAGTTGTATGTAGTACGTGGCAGCTGGGTGTGACTACTGCCAGGGGCGGTGCGGCGATCCCGGGTCCGATCGGGCCGGCCGGTCAGCATCACCGCGTGGAGGACGTACGAGACAGAAGGAAGTCGCAATCGCAATTCGCGAGCCGCGTTGCCTTCGGCGCGTAGGATCGGAGTAGAAAGGATAGATGGAGGGATAGGGTGCTTAGCAGCCAAGGAATTCCATCTCTAGCTCTAGCTAGCACCATCTCTGGCAGCATGCGCCACGCAGACGCAAACGGCTTGTTTGACTGCCTGGCATGACTGGCAAGCAGTGTTCATGACTGGCATGGGCGCCACTTGTACGCCTCGCGGGGCCCCGGCACGTGGCACCCCGCGCCATCGTCGCACCTCGTTTTCTCGTGTTCCTACCTACCTGTCCCCGAGATAGCTCGACAATTGGGCTTTTATTCTATTAAGGGCGTTAAACTCTATTGAACGAAATCGGAACAGGCAGGCCAGATTCTATGACAACAAGGAGTTGTACTTGAAATTCTCCCCCGACCCATGTCATGACCTTTGGTCGCTGGGAGTCTGCTTTACGCAGGCCCTGCTTACGGAAAGGCCCTTTCTCTGGGAAGGGCTCCTAGGGGTTAGTGCTTCCAACCGAGAACCTGTATACTCTAATCAAGGTTAGGAGCGAGCAATCTTCTTCAGCCTTGGACGGGAATCTCTCGTGCTATACTATCCTA